>NC_041384.1:314454238-314755843 GCF_002162155.2 Triticum dicoccoides
CACCTCTTAGAAGAATTGCAGAGATAGCAAAGGGGTTTACAGGGAGGAAGTATTGGATTATAATCACTTCTGCATTATAAAGATAATCTCACTTGTTTTTATGTTTTCATGCATGTCAGGTATTGAACATTATCAAAATGAATATGAGAATGGGCGCACGAGAGGAATATTGCGGAACAATCCACTGGCTAACAAACTTGGCATGGTGGAGGATGGCCTGTCTTATTCACCCATCAAGGTGCATGCTCTAACTTGCCAAGCTTGTATTGGTCGCACATATTTTTCATCTGACCACTTGCATTACTTCTACTTTGTTACACCATCTGCTTAGTTTAAGAATCATATATGAGTATATGCCATACCTATCCATTTTCTGTACCTATTCCATGTGTCGTCATACTATGTTTTTCTAGTCAAATGTTGTTCTTTCATAATAGATGTCCAAAAGGAAGAGGGTGAGTGCAGATCCTCAAGGAGTAAAAACTAGGTATTTGGAAAAGGTAGTGATACCTATTAAATCAGATAGATCAAGAGCCACAGAAAACATATGCCCAACTATACCAGACTTTACCCCTACTCCAGTGGCCAAACCCCTATTAGAACTGCTGAGAGCCCAGCGTCAGGTACTGTCTATGATATCAATTCAAAATTTGAACTCCTAAATTTCTGCATGTGCCTTACCTTCTCTCTTTTATGAAAACTAGTTTTAGATGAATCTCCTTGCTCAAAGGATCATAGGATCTCGCGACAATACTGGTTCTACATTGCTCTAGTCAGTACCTCTTGCCCTCTGTCAGCATACTTACACTCATTGCTATTTGATTATGTAGCATCACTGTAAATGTTCGCTTCTTTATCCTCCCTTTGCTTGAAATTATAAGATCTATATTTACTCTTAGATAAATGTAGAATTAACATAATGGTTATGAAGTTTTGGATTGCTCATGTAAGTACCTGTTGTCATGTACTCACTCTATATCGAATTAATTGTTGATCAATTGGATGTATTTAGAACTTAATAGTGCTAGACACATCCATTTGACCGACAAGTAATAACGGACGGTGGTGGTATTACTGTACATGCATCGCGAGATAGTTGATTGTCTAGCATTACTCTGCATCTTATCTGCCCTGCCCTCCCCTTTCTCCAAATTATCATACCTACATTTACTCTTACCAAAATGTTGAATAAAGCCAATGCCACTTCACACGTTGATGTCTGCATTCCTCTTGTCTGTACCTTTTGCCTTGTAACGCTATACTTAATTAATTGCTATTTGATTATGTATCATCAGTCTGCACCTGAGCTTCATTATCCTCTATTTCTTCCAATATTTTTTGATCTATATTTACTCTTTGCAAAATGTAGAATAATGGCAACGCATATAAAGAATTTTCTTTGGGGAATTTATTGAATTATCCTTCCATCAACATGGAGAAGGGCTTTGTCCAGCCCGTGTTAACATGTAATGTAAGTTCATCCTTCTCAAGCCTTCAAACTTAATTCTAGTATAGATTTGGATAAGCATCATTTCCTCCATTGCTGTTTACATCTGATTGGATGTTTGCAACAACTACCAGTGTTAAATTGTAGTTGTAAAATCATGTTCCTTATGCAGAACATATCCATTTATTTGCTTATATAATTGTGAAACCTGTTACATGTCTCCTTATTTCTCTTTCAGAGTCGTATCTCTTATGCCAGGCAGAACTTTAGGAAATATAGTGAGACAAACCATCTTGAGGACAGCGAGATGACCCCAAGGTCCTGTCTTGATGAAGACAGTGAGTTGAAGCTACTCACCAACAGGTGTGAGACAACCTCTGTGTAGTCGCTGCCTCAATCAGTTCGACTTCTTTAGTCTCATCTTAAAGTGGAAAGGCTTGCTTCAACTCAGCTCCAACTTGAAGTCAATGATGTAATGAAGATGTTAGGGGACTGCCTTGCGCACTATGGTGCTATACAGCTAGGGATGAAGCATCTTTCGTTGACACAACTGAGGTCTCATTAGCTTGTTCGGCTGCTTGCAGGGCCCGACCATGCCAGGTCTAGTGCCTTCTGAAGTGCTCTCAGTTTTGTATATTCTTTTGTCGGTGGGTCTATATGCACTGGTGGTGACCTTTGATGCCCAGTGTATGTAATCCACGGTCATGTTGGGCTTTATTATCACCGGTAGCGAACTTCGATTCCCATTGGATGTAATATGCCGTAATTTCTTTATTGTATATTCTAGGTTTATTCTTTGGTTGGTATGCTATAATTTAGGCTGGAAGGTTCAGTGGATCTCAGTGTTGTCGGTCTTCAGGCCGACCCGTTACTCATATGGGACAAAACGTGGGCCTATAATCATCTTGGGCCATTAGCAGGTCTAAACCTATAGTAGTTTCCCGCCTTTAACTGGCCATGGGCTACATATTTACTGTAGTGACACTGGGCCTCCTACGGGCCGTAGAAACAATGGGCCTTCTATGGTCCATAGAAACAATGGGCCTTCTACGGGCCGTAGAAACAATGGGCCTTCTACGGGCTGTATCATCAATGGGCGTTATACGGGTCGTATGATCGATTGGACAAACATGGGCCAAAAACAAATCGCATTATGGCCGTAAACGGGCTAGAGTTGGAGTCGTCCGTTCATGGGCCGACCATAATGGGCCATCATTAATAGGCCGTATTTCATGACGCTATGAAAATGGCCCAACATATTAACGAGCCACAAACGGGCCAACTGTAACCACGGGCTGAATTTGGCCCACAAGCAGAAAATGGCAGTAACGGACCGTAAGTAATCGAATGATGGAAATGAGACCACGAATAAATGGGCCCTGAGAAGGCCGAAAGATAACATGGGCTGCAAACGGCCCAATGGATTAATGGGCCGTTAATGGGTATAAAGTGATACACTGTTCATTACGGGCCAGTTTCACCACGGGTCGTTTATGGGCCAAGAGTTACAAAGGGCCTCATATGGGACAAAAGACGTCATGGGCCATACATGGGCCGGAACTTAAAATGGGTTGGTATCATATTGGACGGCCCAGATGACGCTACTGGGCCTAATTCGAATAGGTCATAATGGGCCCTGGGTTAGCGGGTTGTAAATGGGCTATATGCGAACAGGACATTAACAGGCTTTTCATGGGCCGGCCCGCCACCTTTTGACAAAGTCAAATGGGCCGGCCTTTTCACAGGAATGAGCCTTTGTTCGGTCGTGCCACGTTTCGACGTATCATAGGCCCCTTCGGTCCAATGAGTGGATGACATCTGTCCCAACCGTGAGCCGACATGTGTTTCCTCCACACAATGATGATTTTACACGTGGAAAATCCCCATTGGTCAGGGCTGTTAGTGGGTTATCGGATCCAAAACCGGACCCGATAGCTTAACGGCGTTCCATTATGGTGGATGCCACGTGCTGGTCACCCTTGACGAAAGCACTTCCGTGACGCGTGATTTATCGTCATGGAAGTGGACACTTCCGTGATGATAATTTTGGTAATGTCATGGAACACTTCTACGACAGCACAGGTATGAGTATCTTGATTCTGTCATAAAATCGTCATGGATGTACATGCATGACAAAAAATGCGACCTACTATGACAAACACGTATCATCACGGAAGTGTATTTTTTTGTAGTGGCCGGCGCGCACCTGGATCCGAATCCTGCAATCCTTGGTGGAGGAATTTCCAATGAGGGGGCCCGTTGGGTTGTGGTTGTAGCACGACAGTTGCTGCAGCCAGTCCTCGCAGGCGGAGGTCGAGCCATCCTCCCCGGTGATGTCTTCCTGACCAGGGGATGGGGAACGATTGCCCGCGCCTGTGTCTCAAAGGGGAAGCACGCTCTCCACTTCAAGTATGGTGGGGCGACAACGTTCTTCTTCAAGGCCTTCGAGGAAGATGGCAGGCGCCTGCAGTGTTGCACGGGGGGCAGCAACAGCGGTAGCGAGGCCCTCGGTGGTCAACTTTCCCTTGGCCATGCCCGCGACACCTCCAGCAGCGGCAACACCTCCTCCGGGAGAAGCTCAAGCGACAGAGACTACGATCGACGAGCCGCCGCCCGGGTGAAGGAAGAGGAAGAGGACACCGACTAGGTGCTGCGATGTTAGAACTAGCGCCTCTGGAGCAGCGGTCTGGGACGTGTAAGGACCGTTGCGCGTAAGGACCGTGGCGCATGTGCCTTTATATTATTGTTTTTTGCTTATGTCGCATTTGCATTTCCTGCATCAAAATCATGAAGGGGCCCGCAGGGGTGTGTAAGGACCGTGGCGCATGTGCCTTTGTATTAATGTTTTTCGCTTATGTCACGTTCGTGTTTCTCGCTCGGGCATGGGTTTCCTTTTTGGTCTCGAGATAACGTGTTGGTCTGCGTCGATAGGACCTAGTACCTAGGTGGGCTTCAGTCATCGCTAGTATGCCAGGTCGTGATGCCGTGGTCAAGGCCAGGAGGTGAGCGACCCAAGGTCCAGTAAGATCCCCTGAGGCGTGATGCTTAGGAGGTCCCCTTTGGCGCTCAAGTGGCTCCTGGAAGATTAAGAGGGGGGTTCCTTGCCCGAGCGAGCTCGCAAAAAGGAAAAATAGAGCATAGGAGGTGAGGCTCATGCTGGCGCGTGTTGGACAACTTAGCTCGTCAAGTTTCTCAATTCATGGCGGTCTTCTCGTCGTGAGTGCGGGATTCTCTGGGGCTTTCGATCTTCCTCATGCTCCCTGTCCTGTAACAAATCAAGGTAAACCCCGTAGAGGGTGTGTGAGGAGAGCGATGCCCATCATATTCAGAAAAAATCTAGCAACATCGGCCACACCCCTCTCCACGCAGTCCTCCGTGGGGCTTGCATCCCTCCTTCTTGGCCCATCATGATACTCTACATTCTCAGGACCCCACCCTCGAGCAGGACTCAGCCGCCGCTGGTATGCCTGGTCGCGATGTCGTGGTCAAGGCCAGGGGGTGAGGGGTCGAAAGCCAGTAGGAGCCCTTGAGGACTGATGCTCAAGGGCCCCTGTCTTACGTCCAAGTGATTTGCGCGAAGGAGGAGTGGCTCGCCTTGAGGAGGCGCTTAGGAGAGGCTGTGCCCAGCGGCACATGGTGTACGAAGCGATTTCACTTAGCCTTTCGCGAGCTGGTATGTTGCTTGATCACGGTGGGTCCTTCTAGGGTAGTGAGGCATTGGCGAGGCTACTCAGGTCTGGTCTCCCAAAGCTCATGCGTATTAGTCAGTTACAAAATACAAGGGGCGGCCATGCTTGCTGACCTGCTCGTGATCGTTCCACGAGAAGAGGAAGGCACTAAGGACCTGGTGAGGTGGTGTGTTTAGGACCGGCCCGCGAGCTAGAGCTCAGTCTCTTAGATTTATCAGCGCTGCAGGGATGGACGCGAGCACGGATGCCGTGCCGGTAGCCCCCTCTCATGGGACGCTCAAGGGGAGAGCTCGCAACACACGAAGCCCACAGAGGTGACTCTAGGGGCGATATATCGCCAAACGCAAGGCTAACAACCGTAGCACCTCATGAAAGCATAGTTGGTCCAAAGTACATAAATCAAAATGACACGACCGTGGGGGCGGCCCTGACAGCCTGAGGATGATGCACCCGAGGGGCGCCCTCAACTGAACACACGAAAAAGTCACCTGGCACCAGCCTCGTAGAAGCGTCGAGGTAGCTGAAGAAGCATGCTGCAGAAGCTGCTCCTCATGAGATGGGCGATGAGGGAGTCCTGGATTAGGGGGTCTCGGGACAGCCCGACTATATCCTTTGGTCGGACTGTTGGACTATGAAGATACAGGATTGAAGACTTCATCTCGTGTTCGGATAGGACTCTACTTGGCGTGGAAGGCAAGCTAGGCAATACGGATATGTATATCTCCTCCTTTGTAACCGACCTTGTGTAACCCTAGCCCTTTCCGGTGTCTATATAAACCGGAGGGTTTTAGTCTGTAGGACAACATATAATCATATCATAGGCTAGCTTCTAGGGTTTAGCCTCTCCGATCTCGTGGTAGATCAACTCTTGTAATACTCATATCATCAAGAATAAATCAAACAGGATGTAGGGTTTTACCTCCATCAAGAGGGCCCGAACCTAGGTAAAACATTGTGTCCCCTGCCTCCTGTTACCATCCGCCTTAGACGCATAGTTCGGGACCTCTTACCCGAGATCCGCCGGTGTTGACACCAACATTGGTGCTTTCATTGAGAGTTCCTCTGTGTCGTCGCCGTTAGGCTTGATGGCTCCTACGATCATCGATAGCGATGCAGTCCAGGGTGAGACTTTTCTCCCCGGGCAGATCTTTCTGTTCGGCGGCTTCGCACTGCGGGCCAATTCGCTTGGCCATCTGGAGCAGATCGAAAGTTACGCCCCTGGCCACCAGGTCAGGTTTGGAAGCTTAAACTACACGTCCAATATCCGGGGAGACTTGATCTTCGACGGATTCGAGCCCCTGCCTTGTGCGCCACGCAGCCACGATGAGTACGATTTAGCTCTACCATCGGACCATATTCAGGAGATCGCACTGGCAGCCGCTCTGACCCTCAATTCGGAGCTAGTCTCGCCATCTGTGGACGGGTGGATAGACCCCGTCACGGAGGCCGTACCCTCTGCGGCGATTGAGCCGAATATCGACCTTACCCTTCACGAGAGCCGTGTTGCCAAACTGCCGGATCCTTCTCCGGCCATGGACTCCGAACCGCCTGCGCCCGTTCCTATCAAATCCGATTGGGCGCCGATCATGGAGTTTACCTCCGCGGATATTTTTCAGCACTCGCCCTTCGGCGACATACTGAACTCATTAAGGTCTCTTTCCTTGTCAGAATGATCCTGGCCGAACTACGTCCGGCAGGATTGGAATGCGGATGACGAAGAAATTCGCCGCCCACCCACCACCCACTTAGTAGCCACTGTCGATGACTTAACCGACATGCTCGACTTCAACTCCGAAGACATCGACGGTATGGACGACGATGCGGGAGCCGAAGAGGAACCACTGCCCATAGGGCACTGGACAGTCACCTCATCATACGATATATACATGGTGGACACACCCAAAGAAGGCAATGGCGACGAGACAACGGAGGATGACCCCTCCAAGAAGCAACCCAAGCGCCGGCGTCAGCGGCGCCGCTCTAAGTCCCGCCAAGGCAAAAGTGGTGATATCGGCACCGGAGATAATAACACTCCGGACAGTGCCGAAGACAACAACAATCCCCTCCAGCAAGATTTTGAGCAGGAGGATGGAGGAGCCAACCCTCCTGAGAGAGCGGCAGATGGAGAGGCGGAGGATGATAATTACATGCCCCCCTCCGAAGACGAGGCAAGCCTCGGTGATGACGAATTCGCCGTGCCAGAGGATCCCGTCGAACAAGAACGCTTCAAGAGCCGGCTTATAGCCACGGCAAATAGCCTTAAGAAAAAGCAGGAGCAGCTTCAAGCCAATCAAGATTTGCTAGCTGACAGATGGACTGAAGTCCTGGCGTCCAAAGAGTATAAACTCGAACACCCCTCCAAGAGTTACCCAGAATGCAGGTTGCTACCCCAACTTGAGAAGGAAGCACCAAAACCTACATCCCTGGCGTATGACACGGCTGATCGGCCACCTCGTGGCCGCGACAGAGAGACATCCCAACCAAAAGCTCAGCCCGCACCCCGACGTCATTCTAATAAAAAGGCATGGGGAAATAAGGCAGACCTGCGAGACGTATTGGACGACAAAGAAAAACATGCAAGATTCATCTACAGATCACGAGGGCGCGCCACTATGCGAGACGACAATCGTCACGCCGGATACAGTAAAAGTAAGTCCGGCTGGGCCGAACACAGCGAGCAAGACTCATTCGAGCTGCGTCGCGATATAGCCCGGTACAGAGGCGCCGCAGACCCCTTATGCTTCATAGACGAAGTAATGGGTCATCAAATCCCAGAGGGTTTCAAACCCGTAAATATAAAATCATACGACGACACAACAGATCCTGCGGTATGGATCGAGGATTTCCTCCCGCACATTCACATGGCCCGCGGTGATGACCTACACGCCATCAAATACCTCCCACTCAAACTCAAAGGACCAGCTCGGCATTGGCTCAATAGCTTGCCAGCAGAGTCCATTGCTTGTCGGGAAGATCTGGAAGCCACATTCCTTGACAACTTTCAGGGCACTTACGTGCGACCACCAGATGCCGATGACTTGAGCCACATAATTCAGCAGCCAGAGGAATCGGCCAGGAAATTCTGGACACGGTTCCTAACAAAGAAAAACCAAATCATCGACTGTACGGATGCAGAGGTCCTAGCAGCTTTCGAGCACAACATCCGCGACGAATGGCTAGCCTGACACCTTGGTCAGGAAAAGCCGAAATCTATGGCAGCCCTCACGACACTCATGACCCGCTTTTGCGCGGGAGAAGACAGCTGGCTGGCTTGCTGTAATAACATATCAAAGAACCATGGTACTTTGGATACCAAGGGCAGCAATGGCAGGTCACGTCGCAACAAGCATAAGCGCCAAATTAACAGCGACAATACCGAGGATACCACAGTCAATGCCGGATTCAAAGGCTCTAAACCCGGTCAGCGGAAAAAGCCATTCAAAAGAAGCACTCCGGGCCCGTGCAGTTTGGACCGTATACTCGATCGATCGTGTCAAATACACGGCACCCCTGACAAGCCAGCAAACCACACTAACAGGGACTATTGGGTGTTCAAGCAGGCCGACAAGTTAAATGCCGAAAACAAAGATAAGGGGTCACATAGCGATGATGAGGAGGAGCCCCGGCAGCCGAACATCGTAGGACAGAAGAGGTTCCCCCCACAAGTGCGGACGGTGAACATGATATACGCAACCCACATCCCCAAGAGGGAGCGGAAGCGTGCGCTCAGGGACGTATATGCGTTGGAGCCAGTCGCCCCCAAGTTCAACCCATGGTCCTCTTGTCCGATCACCTTCGATCGCAAGGACCACCCCACTAGCATCCGTCATGGCGGATTCGCCGCACTGGTCCTAGATCCAACCATTGACGGATTTCACCTCACTCGAGTCCTAATGGACGGCGGCAACAGCCTAAACCTGCTTTATCAGGACACAGTGCGCAAAATGGGTATAGACCCCTCAAGGATCAAACCCACTAAAACGACCTTTAAAGGCGTCATACCAGGTGTAGACGCCCATTGCATAGGCTCAGTAACACTGGAAGTGGTCTTCGGATCTCCGGATAACTTCCGAAGCGAAGAGTTAATCTTCGACATAGTCCCGTTCCGCAGTGGCTACCATGCACTGCTCGGGCGAACCGCATTTGCAAGATTCAATGCGGTACCGCATTATGCATATCTCAAGCTCAAGATGCTAGGACCTCGGGGGGTCATCACAGTCAATGGAAACACATATCGCTCTCTCAGCACGGAGGAGCACACTGCTGCCCTCGCAGTAGAAGCACAAAGCAGCCTCTTAAGGCAATCCACTAGTTCGGCGATTAAGGACCCGGACAACTTCAAGCGCGCCTGGAGTAATCAGCAACTAGACGGCCTGGCACGTCCCGAGCTCGCATAGCAATGCGGCCCCCACCCCGGCCCCAGCCAAACGGTGAAATTCGTGCCACGCATACATAATTACACATTAAAAATACCATGGGCACAGGCAGGGAGGGGGCACAACTATGGCACGCCCCAATACTCGGCTTAAACCGCACTAGGGGCTTCCCGCTTTGTTATTTTTCTCTTTCAGGACTTTAATCTCTAGAAACCCTGTCCGGCAGCATGACTGTCGAACACATGATGCAGCAACCAAGGAGGCAGAAAGCTACATCACACACGGAACTCCCAGGTGGATTACCATAACAAGTGAAATATTTGCTTTAATACTATTCCTCAGCTTGCCCTTGGAAGGGACATGTCAAACGGTCCTACTTTTTGCTTATCGCACTACTTGTATCATTCTGCTTTAACGCACCTTTTTGAATAAACAATGCATAGCATTAAGACTATTATTGCATTCCTCCATTATATATATATGTTGATGCACGACATCTAGCACCCGTACACTCTGGTACGGCCAATACGCTAGGGGCTTAAGCATACCCCATAATACAACGTGAGAAGTCCGCACACTTTCAACAGTGCAACACCCCGAACTTATAGCATTATATGCATCAGCTCCGAATCATGTCTTGGGTCAATAGTTGGGTTTGCCCGGCTCCCATGTTTTGGTACCTTACGTTCCGCTATATCGGTTAAGGTAGCACTAGGAGAACTACTGCGATTGTGCCCGGTTCTGCTGGGCTAAGCGCCTCAGTAGAGAAAGCTAAAACTGACTGTCATGATAAGGCGAGAGACTGGTCGCTGTTCGAGAGGTTTCAAGTCCCTAAAGACTTATGCCGCTTAGAGCGAGGAGTCGGCCCTATCCGGCTTAAGGCGTGTATATCGACCCGAATTCGGCCTTCCGAACACTAGGGGATTCGCTGAAATTTAAAATTATAGAATTCTATGGCTAAGTGAGAGTGATAACGCATTATGGTCCAATTGCCTTGTTCGTTGTGCTGAGCACCTCCCTCGAAGGACCCAACAATGGGAACAAGAGTGCTCAAGTTTATCCAGAACACCCCAGCACTCGTGGCATGGGGGCAGAAGCCGACGACTAGCCATCTCTTAGATTTGATAAACAGCCGAACAAAAGGTAATATTTTAAATTCAGACAAGCGTTGCATAGCACATATGAACAAGTTTTCATAATACAGGATCACACAAGAAAGTTTACTCAAATATTACATCTTTCGTACACTCGTTCGCTACGAGACGAGCACCCTTCAGGACACCCTCATAGTACATCTCGGGGTGACGATGCTCCTTGCCCTGCGGCGGCCCTTCCTTCACTAGCTTCACAGCGTCCATCTTGGCCCATTGCACCTTCAGACGGGTGAAAGCCCGACGTGCACCTTCGATGCATACGGACCACTTGATGACTTCAAGCCGTGGGCAGGCATCCACAAGCCGCCTCACCAGGCTAAACTAGTTGTTGGGAAGGGCGTCGCCAGGCCACATCCGGACTATAAAGCCCTTCATGGCCTGTTCGGCCGCCTTGTGCAGCTCGACCAGTTGCTTCAGCTGGTCGCTCAGAGGCATCGGGTGTTCGGTCCTAGTATACTGAGACCAGAACAACTTCTCCATTGAGCTTCCCTCCTCGGCCTGGTAAAATTGTGCGGCATCCGACACGCTGGTGGGCAAATCTGCGAATGCTCCTGGAGAGCTCCGGATTCGGGTAAGTAACAAGTAATTCACTTTCACATGCTTGCTTTGCATATAGAATGCCTTACCTGCCGCTATCTTCTTCACCGCATCAATCTCCTGGAGGGCCTTCTGTGCTTTGGCCTTGGCACTCTTTGCACTTTCAAGGGCGGTGGCAAGCTCGGACTCTCGCGTCTTCAAGTCAAGCTCCAACGCCTCGTGCTTCGTCACGAGAGCGTGGAGCTCTTGCTGCACCTCGCCCACCCGTGCCTCATGCCTTTCCCGCTCGGTGCGCTCCTTGGCCGCTTTGTTTTCGGCCTCGGATAGCGCTTGCTTCAGGGTCGCCACCTTGGTCGTGGCCCCTGGCAAATTTACGATGACCCTGTCATTTTGCAATCGCATTCTTTATATATATATATCCATAGACTAGGTACTACTTACCTTTGTTCTCCTCGAGCTGCCTCTTGGCAAGGCGGAGCTCTTCCTTGGACCCTTCGAGGTCCTGCTTCAGTGCGGCGACCTCCACAGTCAGTGCGGCAGAGGCCAGCAACGAAGCCTGCATACGCATATTGACATACTTATATTAGACTCCTGTGATATTTTTTGATCCGTTGTTCAGCTTTTCTTGAACAGAGCATCAGGGGCTACTGTCTATGCGGTAATATTTTTCCTATATACTTACCTCAAAGCCTATCAGAAGGCTGGCACAGGCTTCAGTCAGTCCGCTCTTGGCGGACTGAACCTTCTGGATCACCGCACTCATAATAGTCGTGTGCTCTTTGTCGATGGAACCGCTGCGAAGCGCTCCCAATAGAGTGTCCGGTGCCTCTGCATGGACAGAGGTCACCGGCACAGGCGTCTTGCCCCTTTTGGAAGGAGGCCGCCTGCCTGAGTCCGGAACCACTGGAGGTTCTGGCGCGGTGTTCAGCTGAGGGCCGAACTCGGAGCCCTCGGGAGCCTTGCTCCCTCTGCTCCCATTATCCGGGAGGTCGCCTCGAGGCGCCTCCAGGACTGTCTCCCCTCGACCCGGTGCCTCTTGAGACAATACCTCGGTGTTGTCCATAGGGCTAGGGGAGGTGGCGGTCGGAAGTGGATCACTATCCATGTCCGACGATCCCAGGGAGCCGTCCGACGATATGTCGATACAGGCTCGTGGCGGTCTGCATAATCATAATTCGGCGTTAGTGGAAGCAGTGTGACAAAGGTATGCTATGAATTACTCTGGCATCCGAATACTTACGACTTCGCCAGGGGCTTGTCCCTGAGCAGCCACTCGTCTTCGCCTTCGGCGGCGGTGGTGGACTAGTCTGGAAGGAGGGTCCTTCCCTTCTTGGACCCTTCGCCCCCCCGGTTGGGGAGGCCTTCCTTTTCTTGTCATCCCCGACTGGATGTCGAGCATCTTCATCTTCCTCCTCGTCTTCGGGGGAGGACTGCGTCGCGGAGTTATCGGACAATGAGTCCGATAACACCTGGCGTCGGGAACTCTTTCGGGTTCCCCTGGCCTTCTTGGTCTTATCCGGCACCTTGTAAGGAGCCGGAGTCAGCATCTCCGTCAGGAGAGCGTCCGCAATATCTTCGGGCAGAGGGGTCGGACAATTAATCTGCCCCGACGTCTCCACCCAGTCCTGTCAAAGGCATGGAGCTCAGACCCCGCACATGATTAAGCTAGGGGAAATAAAATATCCTACTGGATGTATAGAACTCACCGAATGTGCTTGACGCTTTGCGCTTAGCCCGCGGTCCTCGATGAGAGAGGGAGGGACCTCGGCGCCCTTGAACAGCACCCTCCAGACATCTTTGTGCGTCGTGTCGAAGAGCTCGCTCAAAGTCTGGTGCTGGGCCGGGTCGAACTCCCACAAGTTGAAATCCCGTTGTTGACACGGGAGGATCCGACGGATGAGCATGACCTGGACTATGTTGACAAGCTTGAGCTTCTTGATTGCCATATTCTGGATACATTTCTGGAGTCCGTCCAGCTCCACCGATGAACCCCAGGACAGGCCCTTCTCTTTCCAGGAGGTGAGCCGTGTGGGGATTCCGGATCGAAACTCGGGGGCAGCCACTCAGTTGGTGTCGCGCGGCTCGGTGATGTAGAATCACGCCGATTGCCACCCCTTTATGGTCTCCACGAAGTAGCCTTCGAGCCATATAACATTGGGCATCTTGCCCACCATGGCTCCGCCGCATTCTGCTTATTGGCCTCCCACCACCTTCGGCTTGATATTGAAGGTCTTTAACCACAGGCCGAAGTGGGGCCGGATGCGGAGGAAAGCCTCGCACACGACTATGAATGCTGAAATGTTGAGGATGAAGGTCGGGGCCAGATCGTGGAAGTCCAGCCCGTAGTAGAACATGAGACCACGGACAAATGGATGGAGGGGAAACCCCAGTCCACGGAGGAAGTGGTGGAGGAAAACTACCCTCTCATGAGGTTCAGGGGTAGGAACGATCTGCCCCGCAGCGGGCAGACGATGCGCGATATTCACGGCTAAGTATCCGGCTCCACGCAGCTTCTTGATGTGTCCCTCCATAACGGAGGAAGCCATCCATTTGTCTCCCGCTCCAGACATGATTGGAGAAGGTTGAGGGGAAGGATGTGGACTTGGGCGTTGGAGCTCGAGTGCGCAAGAATGGATGAGCAAGGAGGAAGAAGGCATGGGTAGAAAAAGGTTAAACCTTGTCCCTTTATAAGGGCGGCCGAAACTATGCGCCCCCACTAGCCTGATAAAACTCGCTTATCCCCAAGCACCGTAATCGATGGCGCGGTTGGGTTACCCACGCCCGTATTGATGAGAATCCCCTAATGAGGGGAACACGATCTCTGCTTTGACAAGACGTGTCAAGAAACTACCTCGCGTTATGTGCGGGGCTAGTTAAACAAAACGGTTCCAATAATCATCGGGCCATGGCATAATGTCATGTTGCCAAAACAAGTCAGCAGATTCGATTTGTGGAAATATTATTCTCTCTACGGTGGTATGTGGAACTTATTTTCCAGGGTCGGACACTATCCTTGTATTCAAATTCTTCCGTGGTGTATTCAGAGGAGGAACCCGCCTTGCAATGCCAAAGACAAAACTGCGTGCCGGACTCATCGTCATTGAAGCCTGGTTCAGGGGCTATTGAGGGAGTCCTGGATTTGGGGGTCTCCGGACAGCCGGACTATATCCTTTGGCTGGATTGTTGGACTATGAAGATACAAGATTGAAGACTTCGTCTCGTGTCCGGATAGGACTCTACTTGGCGTGGAAGGCAAGCTAGGCAGTACGGATATGTATATCTCCTCCTTTGTAACCGACCTTGTGTAACCCTAGCCCTTTCTGTTGTCTATATAAACCAGAGGGTTTTAGTCCGTAGGACAACATACAATCATACCATAGGCTAGCTTCTAGGGTTTAGCCTCTCCGATCTCATGGTAGATCAACTCTTGTAATACTCATATCATCAAGAATAAATCAAGCAGGACGTAGGTTTTACCTACATCAAGAGGGCCGGAACCTGGGTAAAACATTGTGTCCCCTGCCTCCTGTTACCATCCGCCTTAGACGCACAGTTCGGGACCCCCTACCCGAGATCCTCCAGTTTTGACACTGACAGGCGACTCTGGAGGTCTTGTGAGCTCGCTAGGCCCAGGGGGCTCGCAAGGGTCCGGGACCTCTTCAGAGATGACTGCCTGGCGCCTAGTCTCGTAAGGTCACATAGCATGCGCATGAAGCGCTAGTATGAGGCGCCCACATTTAACAGGCAAACGACATGCAGACGTAGTTGCAGGGGTAGCCCTCGCTCCAGCCGACACAGAACAGCCAGAAGAGGTCTTGCGAAGCGGCCTTGTTGATGCCCGAGTGTTGAAGTAGACGCGCAACTCGCTGCCCACATCAGGCGCGGCAGTTGCACTGGGTGGCGCGGGGTGGCATTCGCCTCGCATGGCCCGGACCTCACGAAGGTCCTCGATCGCCTTAGTGGTGAATTCTCGTGTGCCTAGTGCCTCACGCCTCACTCCTTGCTTATGGGGGTGCATATCAAAGCACGCCTCCAAGTGGTGCTTGGGCACCTCCCTCGTCACACTAGTCAGGTCAGAGGCTCTCCAGGTAGAAGCACCCAAGCCTGTCCTGCATGAAGTGTTGGGCGCGCCTTCTAATGCAAGAGGAAGGGGCGCCCCACCAGCAGGCGTGGAGCCTGAGGCACCGTCGGAAGGCGCTCCGTCTTCCTGAGAGCTCTTGGGGAGTAGCTGCTTTTTCTTCTTGGGGGGTGGCCTCGGGAGGTAGGATGGCGCCCTCGTCGTCAGAGTTTTTGGCTTTCGCAGCCTGGTAGGCACGCTCGAAGGAGCAAACTGCGTCCTTCTCATCACAGGCGATTGTGATTACACCACTACACCCTGGCATCTTGAGGATGTTGTAGCCATGGTAAGTTACCGCCATGGACTTGGCGAGGGCAGGGTACCCAAGGATGGCGTTGTACGGGAGACCGATGTGGGCAACGTCATAGTCGATGAGCTTGGTGTGGTAGTTGTCGCACTTGCCGAAGGTGACTGGGGGCGTATCTACCCGAGGGGGACAATGGAGCCATTGGTCACTCCAGAGAACGGCTTGGTTGATAGGAGCTGGTCATAGGGCACCTGGAGCTGGTCGGGGATGCCGTCATAGCTTGAGGACATTGATGATGGTGGGCATGCAGAGCATGGGAAGCGTGCTCGCGGCGGCTGCACACTTGAGGTGGTCCTTGGAGTTGAAGGTGATGGAATACCGCGACCACTTGAGGGGATGCATGGCCTCAAGCCTCGGGAGGGCCTCGTTCACCTCACAGGAAAACTTCTTGAAGATGCGGTGGGAGGCAGGGGCCTGAGCACCACCCAAGATGTAGGCGATCGCGCAAGGCTCCTGGAAGCCCCTAGCCCCATCATCATGTCGATGCCGCCGTTTCTCCTTGGCCGCGGCGGTAGCTGAGGGAGGCCAATGTTGCCGTAAGGACGGTCCTCCCAAGGCTGGTCATGCAATGGGTCGTCGCGAGGCTGATCCCACTAGTGGTCCGCATGAGACTGGTCGCGCCAGGCTTGGCGAGGGTCGTGGTTGTCCCGGCGGACTCCGCTGTAGCCTCCTCCATGGCCGAAGCCACAGTCTCGTGCTTGGGGCAGCGGCCGAGGCATCCATCGCGGAGGGCCCTGAGCTCCTGGCACTCATTGGTGTTGTGGTTGTCTATGTTGTGGAAGATGCAAAACGGGAGGCTCATTGTGGTCACAACCGTGCTTCATCTCAGGCTCAGCTGCGAGCACGGCGGGGCCCTTGCGCTTTGCCTCCTTAGCCTTGGCCTTCTTGTCTTCAGGGCCGGCCTCAGGAAGCCCTAGGAGGGACAGGCGGCGCTCCTCGACACTTGCGCAATTGTTTGCCAGGTTGAACATTTCAAGGGCCGAGCACATGTCCCCGTGGATGGCGAGCTCCTCTTTCATCTTGATGTCCCGGATGCCATTAGTGAACGCCGAGATGATGGCCTCATCCGACAACTTCAGGATCTTCCAGCGGACATTCGTGAAGCGTTGTATGCACTTGTGCAAGGTCTCCCCCATCTACCGCTTCACGTGCTGCATGTCTCCCACCGCAGGGGTGCGGTCGCGGGTGCCCTGGAAGTTCACGATGAAACGCTCGCGAAGCTCGTCCTAGGAGTAGATCCATCGTTCTAGGATCTAAAGTATGTCTATAGGGGGGGTGATTAGACTAATTGACCAAATAAAAATCTATCCTTTTCCCAATTTTAAGTCTTGGCAGATTTGAGCAAATTAGAACAAGTCAAGTAATCAACATACACATGCAATTCTAAAGAGTATAGTAGTGGAATGTAAAAACATAGCACATGAAGGTAAAGGGTGGAGTTTGGAGGGAGCAAACGCAATGTAGACACGGAGATTTTTGGCGTGGTTCCGATAGGTGGTGCTATCGTACATCCACATTGATGGAGACTCCAACCCATGAAGGGTAACGGCTGCGCGAGTCCATGGAGGGCTCCACCCACGAAGGGTCCACGAAGAAGCAACCTTGTCTATCCCACCATGGCCGTCGCCCACGAAGGACTTGCCTCACTAGGGTATATCTTCACGAAGTAGGCGATCTCCTTGCCCTTACAAACTCCTTGTTTCAACTCCACAATCTTGACGAAGGCTCCCAAGTGACACCTAACCAATCTGGGAGACACCACTCTCCAAAAGGTAATAGATGGTGTGCTGATGATGGACTCCTTGCTCTTCTGCTTCAAATGATAGTCTCCCCAACACTCAACTCTCTCTCTCACATATTTGGATTTGGTGGAAAGATGATTTGAGTGGAAAGCAACTTGGGGAAGGCTAGAGATTAAGATTCTTGTGGTTGGAATGGAATATCTTGGTCTCAACACATGAGTAGGTGGTTCTCTCTCAGAAAATGTATATTGGAAGTGTAGGAACGTTCTGATGGCTCTCACCCACAATGGAGGATGGGTGAAGTGGTATATATAGCCTCCACACAAAATCTAACCGTTAGACACAATTTACCAAACTCGGTGGGACCGAATCATGAAACTCGGCAGACCGATTTAGTTCAAAATGTGAACGTTAGGATTTTCGGTGGGATCGACATGTCGAGAACGATTTCATTAGGGTTAGGGCCTAAAGTAATCTCGGTGAGACCAATCACATAAACTCGGTAGGACTGATTTCTGTAATAGGCAAATAGAGAGTTGGTCAGGCAAACTTGGTGGGACCGAATCGCTCATTTTGGTGAGACCGCAACGTTACGAAAGGGAAACAGAGAGTTTGCATTGTGAACTCGGTGGGACTGATCGCTCATCTCGGTTGGACCAAAACATTACGAAGGGAAACAGAAAGTTTGCAATCCCATCTCGGTGAGACTGAGATCCCTATCGGTGAGACCGAAATGACTAGGGTTTTTGGCAGTGGCTATGTCAAATCAACTCGGTGGCGCTGGATAGATAATTTTGGTGGGGCCGAGTTTGACTTTTGGTTTGGGACATATGTGGATATGAGAAAGTGGTTGAGGGCTTTTGGAGCATATCACTAAGCATTTTGAGCAAGCAAGTCATTAAGCAACACCTCATCCCCTTTTAATAGTATTGGCTTTTCCTATGGACTCTATGTGATCTTGGATCACTAAAATGAAAATGTAGAGCCTCGAGCGTTTGAGCTTGAGCCAATCCTTTGTCCTTAGCATCTTGAAGGGTTCCACATCCTCTTGTCCATGCCACTCCATCTGTTGAACTTATTTGAAATATACTAGATAAAAACATTAGTCCAACAAGAGATATGTTGACATTAATTACCAAAACCACCCAGGGAGCACTTGTGCTTTCAATCTCCCCCCTTTTTGGTAATTGATGACAACTTACATCAAAGCATTAGATAAAGATATAAGGAATAGTAGGTAAAGGTTTGGAAAGACATGTAACATGCATAGGCTCCCCCTACACATATGCAATCATGTAAATGCAGATTATAAGAGCATGTGAATGCATAATCATGATAGAGCAAGCAATGAGTTACATGTATCTTGGCTATATTTATCAGAGCAAATGATGTGGATATAGGAATTGTACCTTCATGTTCTTGAGTCCTTCTTGCAAACAATATGTACATCAGCAAGAGATCATCATGCACATGAGTGAGATGCATATACTTACCTTGTGGTCTTAAGCTGGCTTAGGAAGAGATGAACCTGAGTAAACAAGGTTATATAACACAGATATATCTACTAAACATAGGAAACGACAAACCCCAAGAGTGCCAAGACTGGGATAACATGTAGAGAATGAGTACTAGGTACTCCTATTGCATATAGACATGTCCCCAAGGATAAAGATATGCAATGAATTCAAGATTTTCTTCCCTTAGATGTCTTTCTCCCCCTGAATCTTATATTTGATAATGGGAGAATATAGAAAATCAGAGCAAAATAGATCAGAGCACAGAAACATAAGACAAACTAACATGTCTTTCCCCTCTTAAAGACATGTGAATTCTCTCCTCTTGAATACCAAGCATCTGGGGTCTCTCTCTCCGTTTGATGCGATTAAGCATTCTCCCCCTTTGAAGTACTCTCCCCCTTTTGAAGGGAATAAGATTTGATGTGATCTCTCTCTCCCCCTTTGACATCAATTTCCAAGAAGGGATCTTCTGGATTGTGAGTCAAAATAGGTTTGGTCCTTGAGCCATAGAGCAATGCAGCATATAGAGTGTGATGCTGGTAGAGGACAAGAATCATCGAGTGGAGCTGGATCAATTATGTAGGATGCAAATGACAAAGTTTCTTCTCAGCATTGAAATCGGTAACACCGAGTTGTTTACTTTAACGGCACCGAATTGGTTCGGTTAGACCGAAAGAGACAAATCGGTGTGTCCAAGTTCAACACAGAGAAAACAATTGTCATCTCAGCTCACTAGGCAAATAAGATCTCACAAAGATTTTCAAGGAATTACCTGAAGGATTTGCAATAAATTTTATCTAGTGAATGGAGAACAAAACAAAGTAAGCGAAAAGAAATCTAGATGAAGGCAAACAAATATGCAAGAACAGGGAGAAACACTAGAGAGCTTCATCTATAATTTGTCGGCGACAAAGTCACCTATGTTAGAGTATATTGACCGAGGAGTCAAGTGAGAACACTTGATCATAGGTCATACTCATCGTTTAAGCTCAAAATGGGGTTACCATTTTTCATTTAAGCATTTGATGTATTCGCATCTTGTTGAGTTGCTTTGACCCATGACTTGGGGTAAAGCTTCTCTAAGATGGAATGACATACCTTGGGTGGTGGTGTTGAACTGGATCATGTAGTTGATCTTGTGTGGGATGCTCAAGGTTGATGTAGCTCATCAAAGATTGGGAGCACCACTTGTAATTTGAGTTCATCTACCTACATGGGTTAGTATTGCAAGGAAGAGCACTTGTGTATCCAAATTGACAATCATGAATTTGATACCAAATGAAATTTGATATATAGAAATGGTCAAAGGATATGTTGAAAAGTCTCATTCTTCCTTGTCTTCGACCACCATATTGTAGAGACTTGGTGATGTAGAGATTTCTCAAGGTGTGAGTGGTTTGCAGTGTCATAGATTTTGATTCATCCAAGTACCTACAAGGGTGCAAATATATCCAAGACATATGATCATCACCATAAGAGAAACATCAAGGCTTAGTCAAAGGCTCATGCCTTGCATGTATCCAAATGGAGTTTCTACTCCAAGTTTGAAGCATCAATGATGTTCAATTCACCTCTCAAATGGCAAAATACTTTCTCATCAAGCGGTTTGGTGAATATATCCGCCAATTACTTATCGGTACGAACATGCTTAAGATCAATGTCCCCTTTGGCAACATGATCTCGAATGAAATGATGACAAACTTCAATATGCTTGGTTCGAGAATGTTGCACGGGATTATGAGCAATCTTAATAGCACTTTCATTGTCACAAAGAAATGGAACATGTTTCACATAGATCCCATAATCTTTAAGAGTTTGTGTCATCCAAAGTAATTGAGCAGAACATGAACCGGCAACAAAGTATTCCGCTTTGGCAGTGGATAAGGATACCGAGTTTTGTTTCTTGTAGGATCAAGATACAAGAGATCTACCAAGAAATTGAAAAGTACCCGAAGTGGACTTTCTATCAACCTTGTCACCGGCATAGTCCGAATTGGAGTAGCCAACAAGATCAAAAGAAGACCTCTTAGGATACCAAATTCCAAAATTTGGTGTATGTATTAGGTATCTCACTATCCTTTTCACATCCTTAAGATGACATTCTTTGGGGGACGCTTGATATCGTGCACACATGCACACACTTAGCATAATATCAGGACGGGAGGCACATAGATATAACAAGAACCAATCATAGAGCGATAAACCTTTTGGTCAACCAGTTTGCCATCCTTCATCAAGTCAAGATGTCCAGTTGTAGGCATGGGGGTTTTCATACCTTTGCTTTCTTGCATGTTGAACTTCTTGAATAAGTCCTTGGTGTACTTTGTTTGAGAGACAAAGGTGCCTTCCTTAGTTTGCTTGATTTGCAAACCAAGAAAGAACTTGAGTTCACTCATAATAGACATGTCAAACTTCTCCGACATTAGCTTCCCAAACTTTTCACCAAAATGAGGGTTAGTCAAACCAAATATGATATCATTGACATAAATTTGGCACACAAATAATTCACCATTAATCCTTTTAGTAAGAAGAGTATAATCAATATTTCCAAGCTCAAAGTCTTTTTCAATAAGGAACTTGGTCAAGCATTCATACCACGCTCTAGGAGCTTGATTAAGACCATAAAGAGCTTTTGAAGTTTGTAAACATGATCGGATTTCTTTGGATTAACAAAGCCAGGAGGTTGTTTAACATAAACTTCCTCCTCAATTTCACCATTTAGGAAAGCACTTTTAATGTCCATTTGGTACAAGGTGATATCATGGTGATTAGCGTAGGCAAGTAAGATGCGGATCGACTCAAGTCTAGCAACGGGGGCATATGTCTCACCATAGTCCATACCTTCGACTTGAGTGTATCCTTGGGCGACGAGACGTGCTTTGTTGCGAACTACTTGTCCATCTTCGTCTTGCTTGTCGCGAAACACCCATTTGGTACTGATGATATTGTGGTTGTTGTCCGGCTTCTCGACCAATGTCCACACTTGGTTTCTCTCAAAGTTGTGCAGCTCTTCGTGCATGGCATTTATCCAATCCGGATCTTCCAATGCTTCTTCAACCTTCATAGGTTCAATGCTAGAGATGAATGAATAATGTTCACAAAAATTATCCAAACAAGTTTTAGAGCGAGTGATTCTCCCGGTTTGAATATCGTTGAAGATTTGTTCAACGGGATGATCTCGTGAAACTCTTGCTCGAACTCGTGAGAGCTTTTTCTTGGGTTGGGGTGGAACATCTTCTTCATCATCACATTCTTCTTCTTGGCCTTCTTCATTGTTGGAGTTGTCGTTCTCTTGTCTAGGTGGAGAAGGAGGTTGATGAGGTTCATCTTGGTGTACTTCCTCGTTTTCTTCATCTTGGCGTGTCCCACTTGTGGATGCTTCCATCTCAACTCTTGGTTCACCTTCTCGTGAGGTAGAAGCTTCCACTTGGACGGACAAGGTACTCTCCTTCACCTACGTTGGAGGAATCTTGCCAATAGACAAGTCTTGGATTGCTTCTGAAGGGTCTTTGTATCCTACATCAATTGGCACTTGCCCTACATCTACTGTCTCTTCACCCTTTTGGGTGAAATTGTTGTAGACACGGTAAGGGTGAGAGTTTGAGCCATAACCAAGTAGGAAACCCTCATGAGATTTAGGATCAAATTTAGAACAATGATACTTATGAAGAATGTAGCACTTTGAGCCGAATACTCAAAAGTATCCAACTTGGAGTTTGTTACTGGTGAGAAGCTCATATGTCGTCTTGTCAAGTAGCTTGTGATGATACAAGTGATTTGTTGCATGACAAGCTGTCTCAACCGCTTCCGCCCAAAAGTGTTTTGGCGTCTTGTACTCATCAAGCATCATTCTCGCCATCTCGATAAGAGTCTGGTTCTTCCTCTCAACAACTCCATTTTGTTGAGGTGTATACGTGGCCGAGAACTCATGTGAAATCCCTTCTTCGTCAAGAAAAGTATCCACATTTGCGTACTTGAACTCCATTCCATTGCCACTTCGAACCTTCTTGATCTTCACTTCAAATTTATTTTGGGCCTTCCTAGCGAAGTTCTTGAAGATCTTTTGGACCTGTGATTTATCATCAAGAAAGAACACCCATGTAAATCTTGAAAAATCATCGACTATGACTAGACCAAATGAGTTACCACTGAGACTTTTATATGCATTGGGACCAAAGAGATCCATATGAAGTAGCTCAAGCGGTCTTCTCGTGGTCATGATGTTCTTCACGGGATGACTTCCTCCAACTTGATTTCCTTCTTGACAAGCACTGCACAATCTATCCTTGTCAAATATAACATATTTTACTCCAAGGATGTGATCACCTTTAATAAGCTTATCAAGATTCTGCATGCCCACATGACCTAATCTTCTATGCCACAACCAACCTTTAGAAGATTTAGCAATTAAGAAAGTTCTAGGTTGAGCCTTTTTAGTGAAATCAACAATGTAAAGATCACCTCTACGGAAACCGGTAATGAACATATTGTGGTTATCTCTACGAAACACTTGGCAATCTACTTTAGTAAATAGGACATTGAAACCAAAGTCAGCAAGTCTAGATACAGAAAGTAGATTATATCTAACAGATTCAACGATCATAACATTTTGTATGGAGCTATCATGTGAGATGGCCACCTTACCAAGGCCAACCACCTTACCCTTTGAGTTGTCACCAAAAGTGACATACTTTCGAGGGCCGTCGTTTTCAGCAAGCTCATGAAACATATCCTTGTCTCCGGTCATGTGATCGGTACACCCACTATCAAGAACCAATTCATTTCCTCCAGTCATGTAGCTGCGAAGATTAGCCATAAGAACAAAGTGTCGCATAGACTCATCGAGATCAAAGTCACTATCATCATCCTCGTCATAGTATCTATGTTCAACATCGTCTTGTGATGGATCAATTCCTAGAGAGGGTTATTCATTAGATAAATGGTCATCACAATAGTCATCTTTATGAATTCTAATGGCTTCGGAGATGATATTGCTAATGATTCCAACATCTCCTTTGGCACGCGTAAGATTAGTAAGCTCAAATAGACAGTCACCAAATTTGGGATCATTGGAGCTCATCTTACTCAAGGCAATAGACTTATGAAGAACTTCATCCAAGTTTTGCAAGGAATAGTTTGGAAATTGTTCCTCAAGAAATCTCCATATGGTGTAAGCACAATCAAGAGTAGGCAAGCTAGCAAACAAGTTTCTAGGCAATCCTCTAGTGATTAATTTTCTAGGGAAGCTTGTTCAAATGATAATCATTGAAAATCTCAAGCATCTCAATTTTCCACTCATGAAAGAACTCTCCATCAACTATAGGCACTCTATGTCTAAGACTCCCCACCATAGACTCATCCATCTTCCTCCAAAGGTGTTTAATGCAAAGCAATGAAGACCAAAGCTCTGATACCAATTTAAGGATCGAGAAGAGGTGTATAGAGGGGGGGGGGGTGAATAGACTCTTAGCAACGAAAAGTTGCAGCTTTTAAATTCTTCAAGTTAAGGTGGGATTTTAGCACTAGTTTAACCATTCACAATACATTTCACGCAAGCATGGAAAGAGTATATGAGCAGCGGAAAGTAAAGCATGCAACTTGCAAGAAAGTAAAGGGATGGGATTGTATTGGGCAAACACAATTGGAGACTCGGAGATTTTTGGCGTGGTTCCGATAGGTGGTGCTATCGTACATCCACGTTGATGGGGACTTCAACCCATGAAGGGTAATGGTTGCGTGAGTCCACGGAGGGCTCCACCCACGAAGGGTCCACGAAGAAGCAACCTTGTCTATCCCACCATGTCCATCGCCCACGAAGGACTTGCCTCACTATGGTAGATCTTCACGAAGTAGGCGATCTCCTTGCCCGTACAAACTCCTTGGTTCAACTCCACAATCTTGACAGAGGCTCCCAAGTGACACCTAACCAATCTAGTTGAGACCACTCTCCAAAAGGTAATAGACGGTGTGTTGATGACGAACTCCTTGCTCTAGAGCTTCAAATGATAATTGATGACCCACAAGTATAGGGGATCTATCCTAGTCCTTTCGATAAGTAAGAGTGTCGAACCCAACGAGGAGCAAAAGGAAATGATAAGCCGTTTTCAGTAAGGTATTCTCTGCAAGCACTGAAATTATCGCTAACAGATAGTTTTGTGATAAGGTAATTTGTAACGGGTAACAAGTAATACAAGTAAATAAGGTGTAGCAAGATGGCCCAATCCTTTTTGTAGCAAAGGACAAGCCTGTACAAACTCTTATATAAAGGAAAGCGCTCCCGAGGACACATGGGAATTATCGTCAAGCTAGTTTTCATCACGTTCATATGATTCGCGTTCGGTACTTTGATAATTTGATATGTGGGTGGACCGGTGCTTGGGTACTGCCCTTCCTTGGACAAGCATCCCACTTATGATTAACCCCTCTTGCAAGCATCCGCAACTATGACAGAAGTATTAAGGTAAACCTAACCATAGCATGAAACATATGGATCCAAATCAACCCCTTATGAAGCAACTCATAAACTAGGGTTTAAGCTTCTGTCACTCTAGCAACCCATCATGTACTTATTACTTCCCAATGCCTTCCCCTAGGCCCAAACAATGGTGAAGTGTCATGTAGTCGACGTTCACATGACACCACTAGAGGAAAGACAACATACATCTCATCAAAATATCAAACGAATACCAAATTCACATGACTACTTATAGCAAGACTTCTCCCATGTCCTCAGGAAGAAACATAACTACTCACAAATCATATCCATGTTCATAATCAGAGGGGTATTAATATGCATAAAGGGTCTGAACATATGATCTTCCACCGAATAAACCAACTAGCATCAATTACAAGGAGTAATCAACACTACTAGTAACCCACACGTACCAATCTGAGGTTTTGAGACAAAGATTGGATATAAGAGATGAACTAGGGTTTGAGATGAGATGGTGTTGGTGAAGATGTTGACGGAGATTGACCCCCTCCCGATGAGAGGATCGATGGTGATGATGATGGTGATGATTTCCCCCTCCCGAAGAGAAGTTTCCCTGGCACAACAACTCCGCCGGAGCCCTAGATTGGTTCCGCCAAGGTTCTGCCTCGTGGCGGCGGAGTTTCGTACCGTGAGCTTGCTTATGATTTTTTTCTCCGACGAAAGACTTCATATAGCAGAAGATGGGCACCAGAGGCCCGCTAGGGGGCCCACGAGGCAGGGGGCGCGCCCAAGGGTAGGGCGCGCCCCCCGCCCTCGTGGATGGTGGGTGGCCCCCTCTGGTACTTCCTTTGCACAATATTTTTTATATATTCTGAAAATGACTCCCGTGGAGTTTCAGGACTTTTGGAGCTGTGCAGAATAGGTCTCTAATATGTGCTCTTTTTCCAGCCCAGAATTCCAGCTGCCGGCATTCTCCCTCTTCATGTAAACCTTGTAAAATAAGAGAGAATAGGCATAATTATTGTGACATAATGTGTAATAACAGCCCATAATGCAATAAATATCGATATAAAAGCATGATGCAAAATGGACGTATCAACTCCCCAAAGCTTAGACCTCGCTTGTCCTCAAGCGGAAGTCGAAATCGAAAAATATGTCGACATGTTTAGAGATAGAGGTGTCAATAAAATAAAATACGGACATGAGGGCATCATGATCATTCTTATAACAACAACATATATATATATATATGTATGTATGAATGTTTTTTATAACTGACATATAGCTAATCCTTTTTGTTAGTTGTCATATGATTCCTTACGCTAAAGTAACAATTCATTCACAACTTCATGTATGAATCAAAAACTTTATTGAAAACTAACAAACTATAATCTCAGTCATTGAAGCAATTGCAATTTATCGTAACATCGGAAAGAGTCAATATAAGAGTGTAACATCCCAAATTTTCAATTTGGAATGTTATACATTAGATCATCATGCATATCATATTTTATTTTGCATTTTGGTTGATCTTAGAAATTCTACGCAACTCAATGACCCACAGAGAGAGTTGGGGATTTCGTTATTTTCATATTTGAGTTTTCTCAAATTTTGAGAATAGGATCATTTGATTTTATTTATTTTATCATCAATTATTTCTATTACAAAAATATGAGAGAGGGAATAAAATGACTTTCCCAAAATAAAGAAATATTGAGTATTTAATAATAAAATCAAATAAGATTTTATTTCGGAGTTTTTCGGTGTTTTATTAGAATTTAGGAAAAAAGTGCGTTTTTCAAAATTGCATTTAGGTCCCAAATAAATGTTCACCTTGTGCGGCTTGATTTTAGAAGCCCGTGAAAATTTATTTCGGAATTTTTGGAGTCTGTTTAGTATTTCTTTTTATTTCTCTTCCGAGCGGAATAAATTAAAAAAAATTGCGAACCGACTTAACGGGCCGTGTCCGACCTGGACACCGACCCGGGAGGCCTTTATAAGCCGGGGGGAAGCCAGCCGAGCCCAGCCACCCGCGCCCCCAAAACCCTAGCCCGTGCGCCCCGCCCTAGCCGCCGCCGCAGCGCCACGGCCGACGTCCGCCGCCGCCGAGGTTCGTCGCGCCTCGTTTTCCGTGCCAAAAAAAGAGAGAGAAAAAAATAAAAATCGGCGTTCGTCGTTTTTCTTTTTCTCGGATTAAATCCGCGATTTTTCTGATCGCGATTCCTGATCCGATTTTCGTTTTAGTATAACTTTTCGCTCGTTTATCGGAATCAGGCTATTCAAGCGCCTAGAGTTTCGTCTCGAAACCCTCTATCCGTTTAACCAACTTAAACAAGATTTTGCTACTGTAAAATTTTCCCTAGATCCAAATTACTAGAACGAAGTTGTTTTCTTTCACCGTTTGACTTTTGTTGCTTCGTTCGATTTGATTCTTTTTGCCAACCGGAGTTCTTAAGTTGAACCTTCTGGTTAGATCTCTTATTTGAGTTTTACCTGTGCATTAGATGAGTACTTATTGTATGCTTGTTTGTTTGTTTGCGATAGAGTACCCGGAGTGCGCCGCCTGTTACTTCGAATCGTTAGGTTTCACGGATCATCAGCAAGGCAAGTAACACTTTGATCATACCTTTTCTACTACGCAGTTTTATTGCATTAGATCAATCCTCACACATTGCATGATTAGGATCTAATTAAATTGTGGGATGGGAAGTAGATGAGGTAGTACCTATTACCTGTTATTACCAAACCTTTGGGAGTTACTTCTACGTTTGCTTATTATGCCATGCTATGCTAGTAGACGTGGATTGGGTGAGTGGTATCCATGACAGATGTGAGATTGTTAATTAATGGTTTATCTAAGGTGGCAACTTAAACACACATCTGGGTGGATTGAGGCACCTGGGTATTCCAGGACTTGCCTGTTTTCTTTTGGACCGCCACCCAGGCTCAAAGGGATCATGAGACTATTCATACTAGAAACTTCCGTGTGCAGCCACATGCTATTATGGGCTCTAGCATAGTTGACTAAGTTGTGCGAACTCTTACAGTGGTAGACTAGCAGATGTAGGGGATGTAGGTGGTACGGTCTACCTGATTAAGGTGCTAGCACTTCTGAAAGACTATATCTCGGTCATCCGTCTTCTCAAAAAAAATGTAGTGCGAGAAACCAAACGGAGGCGATCGAGTCTTGTGGGGAAAAGTGCGCAAACCTCTGCAGAGTGTAATAAACTAATCATGGTTAGCCGTGTCCCCGGTTATGGACATCTTGAGTATCTAGTACTTGGATTATCATGTGAATCTCATCATGTTACTCTAAATAAATTTTGTTGGGTTATGTTTAATGATGATGCTTAATTGGGATTGAGAATGCTGTCAACCATTCTCAATGTTTAACAACCACCATGATAGTAATTAAATTTATTCCTTTGAAGTAGGGAAAAATTGGCTTTAAGCAAAACAGTAACCATAGAGCTTTCCACTAGCCAAATATGCATATAGTATAGCTGTTTCATTCCATTATTCTCTATGTGTTACCTTGCCAGCATATTCCATGTGCTGACCCGTTTCGGGCTGCAACGTTAATGTTGCAGACTTTTCAGACGACGATTAAGGATTTTTTAGGTCGTGGTTCTATACTCAGTGATGCCGTTGGAGTTGATGGACTCACTTATCTTCCAAGCCTTCCGCTGTTATCATTATTAGATGGCCTTAAGCCATATTTATTGTAATAAGTTCTCTTTTGAGACACTCAATGTAATAAGTGTGTGATTGCTACTCTGCTATAAATCCTCTGAGTACTGTGTGGTGTTAGCATTACTGATCCAGGGATGACACTGGAGCACAGAGATCAGACTGTTTGAGGTCTGGTCACTACAGAGATGGTATCAGAGCACACGCTGACTGTAGGACACGACCACTAAGCTAAAGACCTAGATCATTATTCACTCTCTTCTCTTCTGACCTCTCATCTTTTCTACTCTTTAGGATGGCGGATGCAAGGAACAAGTTCACACAACCGGATGAAGATACACCCTTTGGACGACACTTGAAGGAAGTCACTAGATATCTGAACATAGGAGTACCAAGCTTCACGGGAACCTACAACGCCACTTTACCTGAAGAAGAGCGCTGGATGATTCAAGTTCAAGTTCCAGGAAGGACGTTCATGCCAGTCACTGAGCCCATAGAGTTTTCTTTTGATGCACCAACGTGGAGTCTAGGAAAGAGCATGGCAGCTCACATCGCCATGGGACGCATTGGAGAAGTCTACCGCAAGGATCTCAAGGATACTATCTACCAGATTTGTGGGCGCCGAGATGAGCACTGGGAGATGATCAGCACCAGGAAGGATAGGTCAATCGCAGCTTTTATCTAGGAGTTAAACCAGCACATTCGACGACAGGAGAACCAGATGTGCACCGACATGATAGATCTGAAGAAGGCTAAGACTAGAATCAAGGAACTGGAGGAAGAACTCAAGGCTACACGTGAAGATTATGAAGAGGAAATTGAAGTATTGGTGGAGAAGAATGACGACCTGATCAAGAAGATTGGAATATTTAAGGGAGGCCCTACGCCAGTAGATGAAGACGAAGAACCCACGGAGATTAGCCCGGAAGACTACATCATCATCGACGGCACCGACTCGGAAGCCGATAGTAGCGATGATGACTATGTTGATGAAGCTGGAGCAGATATTATGGAGTCAACGACCGAAGAATATTTCTAGTAGACCACCTTATTAGTAGTAGTAGTCCACCATGTAAATATAGTAGTCTGAGCACTTTTGCGTTAGATAGATCGATTGTATGCCCTTGTTTGATTGATTGAAGTGAATTGTTTGCTTTTGCCTCATGTGCATATGGGTAGTGTTTTCTCTTTAGACCCCCTATATTCTTATATCTCATCTTTTCTAAACCCTCAGATGCCTCCGAGACGTGACCCCGAATTTGCCTTCCCACCGGAGCTCACCCAGTTGATCCAGCAGCAGAACACATTGATGCAGTTGCTAGTCCAGAATCAGAATCAGGGGAACAACAACAACAACCCACCACCACCACCACCTGTTGACCACTTAGCCCGTTTTCTTAGGCTGAATCCGCCGGTGTTTTCCAGTAGCACCGAGTCGATAGTAGTAGATGATTGGCTCCGCAAGACAGCTAGGGAGTTGACCACAGCAGGATGCACAGATGCGGAGAAGATGAAGTTTGTCGCACATCAGTTAGAAGGACTCGCAGCATCATGGTGGGAGAATTTCACTGCCACTTTCCCTGTCGACGCTGTCACATGGGACCAGTTTCAGCAGGCTTTTCATACTGCCCATGTTTCAGCAGGAGCTATGGCCATGAAGAAGCGTGAGTTTCGCAACTTGCGCCAAGGAGGACGGACAGTTGGCCAGTATGTGGAGGAATTTAGTAAGCTAGCACGTTATGCCCCAGATGACGTCGCCACGGATGCAGCTAAGCAGGAGAAGTTTCTGGAAGGACTGAATGATGAGCTGAGCATGCAGTTGATGGTAGCAACTTTCAACAACTACTAGGAGTTGGTAGATTGTGCTCTTATGATTGAAGGGAAGTAGCAGCAAATTGAGAATCGCAAGAGGAAGTATGGACAAGGAAAGTACAATTCAGGAGCTCAGCAGAAGCCACGATTTACCCCTAGACCGGGAGGACATTTTCAGCATACCCATGGAGGAGGTAGCTCGCACAATCACAATGGCACCAAGGATGGTAATGGCAATGAAGGGAGCAACGGCCAGAACTGCACCAACCCCTCAACCCCAGCCAAGAAGGGCCTAAGCCAAGTCACTTGCTTTAAGTGTTCGAAGACCGGACATTATGCCAATGAATGTCCTGAATTACAAAATGGAAATAGCAATGGAAGTTCTGGGAAGAAGCCGAACCCTTTCAACAGGGGACATGTGAACCACGTTAGTGTCGAGGAGGTTGAAGCTCAGCCCGATGCAGTAATAGGTAAGTTTTTGGTTAAGTCATTTACTGCACTCGTTCTTTTTGATACTGGTGCATCGCATTCATACATCTCAAGGGGATTTGTGGATAAGTATAACCTACCAACCCAAGCCCTTAGGTCACCCATGTTAGTAACCTCGCCCGGAGCAGAATATGTGGCTAGTCTATGGTGTGATCGGTTACCATTAAGGATTGGTAACTATGTTTTTCCCTCAGACCTAATAGTATTGGAATCTCAAGGATTGGATGTGATATTAGGCATGGATTGGTTATCCAAGTATGAAGGGAATATTGAATATGCTAGTAAGTCAATTTTGCTTACCACACCAGAAGGGAGAAGGATCAAGTATGTATCCCGGCATGTGCCAAAGAGGACTCAAGTAAATTGCCTAACAGGAGTTGTGCAGGAGGAAGTACCAGTGGTAAGGGATTTTCCCGATGTATTTCCAGAGGAGTTGCCAGGCATGCCACCGGATAGAGATATTGAGTTTTTGATTGACCTATTGCCAGGCACAGGGCCAATATCAAAGAGACCATATAGGATGCCAGCAAAGGATTTGGTGGAAATTAAGAAGCAGATTAAGGAGTTACTGGATAAAGGATATATTCACCCAAGTTCTTCGCCTTGGGGATCGCCAGTACTACTAGTGGAGAAGAAGGATGGATCGTTAAGGATGGTTGTTGATTATCAAGGATTGAATGAAGTAACGATCAAGAACAAGTACCCACTACCAATGATTAACGATCTGTTTGATCGATTGCAAGGAGCTAGGGTATTTTCTAAGATCGACCTGCGATCAGGATACCACCAGTTGAAGATTCGAGAACAGGATATTCCGAAGACAGCTTTTACCACCAGATATGGGCTATACGAGTATACCGTTATGTCATTTGGTCTGACTAACGCACCTACCTATTTTATGAACATGATGAACAAAGTGTTTATGGAGTTTTTAGATAAGTTCGTCGTAGTGTTCATTGATGATATCCTGGTTTATTCGAAGAATGAAGAGGAGCATAAGGAGCATTTGGCGTTTGGTACTTGGAAAGCTCAGAGAACATCAATTATATGCCAAGTTCAGCAAATGTGAGTTTTGGTTGAAGGAAGTAGGATTCTTCGGACACGTTATATCTGGAGAAGGTATAGCAGTAGATCCCGCTAAAGTTGAAACCGTGACCAAGTGGGAAGCCCCAACAATAGTTGGAGAGATCTGGAGTTTTCTGGGACTCGCAGGATACTACCGGAGATTTATTGAGAATTTCTCAAAGATTGCGAAGCCTATGACTGAGTTGTTGAAGAAGGATACCAAGTTCATATGGACAGAGGAGTGTGAGGCTAGTTTCCAGGAGTTGAAGAAACGTTTGGTTACTTCACCAGTGTTGATTTTGCCATACCAGACCAAAGATTATGAGGTGTATTGCGACGCTTCATGTCGAGGACTTGGAGCAATGCTTATGCAGGAAGGGAGAGTTGTTTCATATGCCTCAAGACAACTGAAGCCTCATGAGTTGAATTATGCTACGCATGATTTGGAGTTAGCAGCCGTAGTGCATGCTTTGAAAACATGGAGACATTTCCTCAATGTAAATCATTGTGAGGTGTACATGGATCATAAGAGTTTGAAATACATTTTCACACAGAATGAGTTGAATCTCAGACAAAGGAGATGGTTGGAGCTTATCGAGGATTATGATATGAAATTGCATTATCATCCTGGGAAGGCTAATGTAGTAGCTGACGCATTAAGCCGTAAGAGCCATGTCAATATGTTAATGATGGGAGAAATACCAAGGGAGTTAGCCGAAAATCTTCGTGAACTATGTTTGGAAATAGTTCCGAGAGGCTATGTAGCAGCATTGGAGATTCAGTCAACTTTGATGGATAGAATCAGAGAAGCTCAGAAAGCTGACAAAGAGATTGCCGCTATAAAGGAGAAACTGAGCAAAGGAAAAGCTAAAGGATTTCGTGAGGATGAGCACGACACCCTATGGTTTGAAGACCGCGTTTATGTGCCCAAGGACCCAGAGATCAGGAAGTTGATTTTGCAAGAGGCACACAACTCACCGTATTCAATTCACCCAGGAAATACCAAGATGTATTTGGATTTGAAGGATATTTTCTGGTGGACCGGAATGAAGAAAGATATTGCGGAGTATGTAGCAGTTTGTGATGTATGTCAGAGAGTAAAGGCAGAGCATCAGAAGCCAGCATGATTGTTACAACCATTGCCGATACCCGAATGGAAGTGCGATAAGCTAGGCATGGATTCTATCACGGGATTACCCAGGACTCGTTCAGGCTATGACTCGATTTGGGTTGTAGTTGATCGATTGACGAAGGTAGCTCATTTCATCCCAGTAAAGACCACTTACACTAGTGCTAAGTTGGCAAAGATATACATGACCAGGATCGTATGTTTGCATGGAGTTCCGAGGAGTATCGTATCAGATAGAGGAACCCAGTTTACCTCAAAGTTCTGGAAGCAGTTGCACGAAACTTTGGGTACTAGGCTAGAATTCAGTACAGCTTTTCATCCACAGACAGATGGACAGACCGAGAGAGTCAATCAGATTTTGGAGGATATGCTGAGAGCTTGTGCGCTAGATTACGGATCTAGTTGGGACGATAATTTTCCATATGGAGAGTTCTCTTACAATGACAGTTATCAAACCAGTTTAAAGATGGCCCCTTTCGAAGCTTTGTACGGAAGGAGGTGTAGGACACCGTTGTCGTGGGACGAAGTTGGAGACCGCCAGTTGTTTGGACCTGACTTGATTAAAGAGTCTGAATAGAAGGTGAAGTTGATTCGCGATAGGCTCAAGGTAGCCCAGTCCAGACAGAAGAGTTATGCGGATTCTAAACGCAAGGAGACAGTTTACGAAGTTGGAGATAGAGCTTATCTTCGAGTATCTCCACTTCGAGGAATAAAGCGTTTTGGAGTAAAAGGGAAGTTACCGCCACGATTTGTAGGACCCTATCGAGTTTTGGAGCGTATGGGAGAAGTGGCCTACAAGTTGGAATTGCCTAAAGGATTGTCAGGAGTTCATGATGTGTTCCATGTTTCCCAGTTGAAGAAGTGTCACGCGGAGATGGCTGACATACCGTTGAGAGACACAGTGCCTTTGGAAACTAATCAGTTGGATAACGATTTGACCTACGAGGAGAAACCGGTCAAGATTCTTGAGTTTGCCAACCGAGTTACTCGCAGCAAGGTTACCAAGTTTTGCAAAGTTCAGTGGAGCCACCACACGGAGGATGAAGCCACCTGGGAATGAGAGGAAGATTTGCTCAAAGACCACCCTCACCTATTTTCTAGCCAACCCGAATCTCGAGGGCGAGATTCATCTTAAGGGGGGGTAGGTTTGTAACATCCCAAATTTTCAATTTGGAATGTTATACATTAGATCATCATGCATATCATATTTTATTTTGCATTTTGGTTGATCCTAGAAATTCTACGCAACTCAATGACCCACGGAGAGAGTTGGGGATTTTGTTATTTTCATTTTGAGTTTTCTCAAATTTTGAGAATAGGATCATTTGATTTTATTTATTTTATCATCAATTATTTCTATTACAAAAATATGAGAGAGGGAATAAAATGACTTTCCCAAAATAAAGAAATATTGAGGATTCAATAATAAAATCAAATAAGATTTTATTTCGGAGTTTTTCGGTGTTTTATTTGAATTTAGGAAAAAAGTGCGTTTTTCAAAATTGTATTTAGGTCCCAAATAAATGTTCACCTTGTGCAGCTTGATTTTAGAAGCCCGTGAAAATTTATTTCAAAATTTTTAGAGTCTGTTTAGTATTTCTTTTTATTTTTCTTCCGAGCGGAATGAATTAAAAAAATTGCGAACCAACTTAACGGGCCGTGTCCGACCTGGACACCGACCCGGGAGGCCTTTATAAGCCGGGGGGGAAGCCAGCCGAGCCCAGCCACCCGCGCCCCCAAAACCCTAGCATGCGCGCCCCGCCCTAGCCGCCGCCACCGCCGCCGCGCCGCCGCCGCCGACGTCCGCCCCCGCCGCCGGATCCCGCCGCCGAGGTTCGTCGCGCCTCATTTTCCGTGCCGAAAAAAAGAGAGAAAAAAATCAACGTTTGTCATTTTTCTTTTTCTCGGATTAAATCTGCGATTTTTCTGATCGCGATTCCTGATCCGATTTTCGTTTTAGTATAACTTTTCGCTCGTTTATTGGAATGAGGCGATTCAAGTGCCTAGAGTTTCGTCTCGAAACCCTCTATCCGTTTAACCAACTTAAACAAGATTTTACTACTGTAAAATTTGCCCTAGATCCAGATTACTAGAACGAAGTTGTTTTCTTTCGCCATTTGACTTTTGTTGCTTCGTTCGATTTGATTCTTTTTGCCAACAGGAGTTCTTAAGTTGAACCTTCTGGTTAGATCTTTTATTTGAGTTTTACCTGTGCATTAGATGAGTACTTATTGTATGCTTGTTTGTTTGTTTGCGATAGAGTACCCGGAGTGCGCCGCCTGTTACTTCGAATCGTTAGGTTTCGTGGATCATCAGCAAGGCAAGTAACACTTTGATCATACATTTTCTACTACCCAGTTTTATTGCATTAGATCAATCCTCACACATTGCATGATTAGGATCTAATTAAATTGTGGGATGGAAGGTAGATGAGGTAGTACCTATTACCTATTATTACCAAACCTTTGGGAGTTACTTCTATGTTTGCTTATTATGCCATGCTATGCTAGTAGACGTGGATTGGGTGAGTGATATCCATGACAGATGTGAGATTGTTAATTAATGGTTTATCTAAGGTGGCAACTTAAACACACATCTGGGTGGATTGAGGCACCTGGGTATTCCAGGACTTGCATGTTTTCTTTTGGACCGCCACCCAGGCTCAAAGGGATCATGAGACTATTCATACTAGAAACTTTCGTGTGCACCCACAAGCTATTATGGGCTCTAGCATAGTTGACTAAGTTGTGAGAACTCTTACAGTGGCAAACTAGCAGATGTAGGGGATGTAGGTGGTACGGTCTACCCGATCGTAAGGTGCTAGCGCTTCGGAAAGACTATGTCTCGGTCATCCGTCTTCTCAAACACCATGTAGTGCGAGAAACCAAACGGAGGCGATCGAGTCTTGTGGGGAAAAGTGCGCAAACCTCTGCAGAGTGTAATAAACTAATCATGGTTAGTCGTGTCCCCGGTTATGGACATCTTGAGTATCTAGTACTTGGATTGTCATGTGAATCTCAACATGTCACTCTAAATAAATTTTGTTGGGTTATGTTTAATGATGATGCTTAATTGGGATTGAGAATGCTGTCAACCATTCTCAATGTTTAACAACCACCATGATAGTAATTAAATTTATTCCTTTGAAGTAGGGAAAAATTGGCTTTACGCAAAACAGTAACCATAGAGCTTTCCACCAGCCAAATATGCATATAGTATAGCTGTTTCATTCCATTATTCTCTATGTGTTACCTTGCCAGCATATTCCATGTGCTGGCCCGTTTCGGGCTGCAACGTTAATGTTGCAGACTTTTCAGACGATGATTAAGGAGTTTTTAGGTCGTGGTTCTATACTCAGTGATGCCGTTGGAGTTGATGGACTCACTTATCTTCCAAGCCTTCCGTTGTTATCGTTATTAGATGGCCTTAAGCCATATTTATTGTAATAAGTTCTCTTTTGAGACACTCGATGTAATAAGTGTGTGATTGCTACTCTGCTATAAATCCTCCGAGTACTGTGTGGTGTTAGCATTACTGATCTAGGGATGACACCGGAGCACAGAGATCAGACTGTTTGAGGTCTGGTCGCTACAAAGAGCTTTTCAGCAAGTCCACATACTCAACTATCATTTATTCTTTCACAATTGCTAACACTCATGCAATATTTATGGGTATGAAGTTTCAATCAGACACAGAGAAAGATAGGGGCTTATAGTTTTGCCTCCCAACCTTTTACCTCAAGGGTAATGTCAACAATAATAGTTCATGAAAACTGACATCCAATTAGCTATATATATCATGATCTTTCCAACAAACAGTGTTTGCCAAAGGATAAAATGTAAAAAGGAAAGTGTCGGATTTCGGTTTCCGACAATACCCTTGAGGTTCGAATACTGGGGTGCGCACGAAGATCTCTCCCCCCCTCTAGCTCACACATGTCATGATCTCACGACCTAGCTCGACGAACCCAAAGAAAAGGAGACACAAGAGTTTATACTGGTTCGGGCCACCGATGTGGTGTAATACCCTACTCCAGTGTGGTGTGGTGGATTGCCTCTTGGGATGAGGATGAATAGTTACAAGGGAAGAACAGCCTCACGAGGAGAGGTGTTCTTGTGCTTGGCGAACTTGTCTGGTTGATGATGATCTGGATGTGATCTCTCCTCTCTCTCTGGATGGGCCCTTTTCTACTATGGTGGCTAGTCCTAATTATAGAGGCCTTGGTCCTCTTTCCAAATATTGAGAGGGAAGGGATCCCACAATGGCCAAATTTGAAGGGAGACAACTAGTACAAGTTATCCTGACAAAAGTAGTCTTCGCCCGCCAAAGGCTCTGGTGGTGACGCCGTCTTGGGCTCTGTCGGTGTCAAAACCGGCGGATCTCGGGTATGGGGTCCCGAACTATGCGTCTAGGATCGATGGTAACATGAGACAGGGGACACAATGTTTTACCCAGGTTTGGGCCCTCTCTATGGTGGTAATACCTTACGTCCTGCTTGATTGATCTTGATGAATATGAGTGTTACAAGAGTTGATCTACCACGAGATCGTAATGACTAAACCCTAAAAGTCTAGTATGGCTATGATTATGAGGATTCGACCTATCTACTTACCTAGCCCCCCGGTTTATATAGACACGGGAGGGATCTAGGGTTACACAAGGTCGGTTACAGAGAAAGGAATCTTCATAGTTGGCCGCCAAGCTTGCCTTCCACGCTAAGGAGAGTCCTATCCGGACACAGGTGGAGTCTTCGGTCTTCGTATCCTTACGGCCCATCAGTCTGGCCCATATCTAGGACTCCCTCAGTCGCCCCTGAACAAGGCTTCAATGACGATGTGTCCAGCGCGCAGATTGTCTTCGGCATTGCAAGGCGGGCTCTACTTTACGAATACTCCAGGATAGTCTTCGGATAAAATGAAGGTGTCCATATCTGCAACATAGGTACCACAAACAACCGCAAGGAATATAGTATTTCACGAGTTCCATCAGCTAACTACTTTTTGCAAGATGACATCACATTTGTTCAGTCACTATATCGAACCGTTTTTGTCCGTCGTTCCGTGTTTCGAGATGCGGTTTCCACTGGCATGTCTTGTCAAAGCAGAGATCGTGTCCCCTTATTGCGGGATTTTCATCAATGCGGGCGTGGGTAACCAACCGTGCCATTTACACATCCCTTGGGAACAAGCGAGTTTTAGGGCGAGTGGGAGGCATTCGGTATTCACTGCCTTTATAAGGGGATAAGGATTCCCCCTTCTTCTCCCACGCCTTCTCTCTTCCTCTACCCTTCCCCTCTTAAGCTCCAGTGCCCAAGTTCTCATTTCCTTCCCACTCAAGCTAGCACTCAACCATGTCCAGATCCGGAGGTCAAGGCAAGTGGATGGTCTCCTCCGTTAAGGAGAAGGACATTACTGAGCTTCAGGCGGCCGGGTACCCGGCAAAGGAAATTGCCCACCGTGTTCCAGCCCATGGGAAAATCGTCCCCACACCAAAGCCCAATGAGAGGGTGATATTCATCCCTCATTTCCTCCGCGGGCTAGGGTTTCCACTTCACCCTTTCGTCCGCTAGATGATGTACTATTATGGGATATACTTCCATGATCTATCCCCGAACACTTTCCTCAACATCTCAGCGTTCATCGTCGTGTGTGAGGCCTTCCTCCACATCCAACCCCACTTCGGGTTGTGGCTCAAAGTCTTCAACGTGAAGCCGGAGGTGGTGGATGGCCAGAATGCAGAGTGCGGAGGCACCATGGTGAGTAAGCTGACCAATGTCTCCTGGCCGAAAGGCACTTTCGTGGAGACTGTCAAGGAATGACAGAAACAATGGTTCTACATCACAGAACCCCGCAGCGCAAACTGGGCCGCAGCTGCCGAATTCAACTCCGGCGCTCCAATGCGGCTCACCTCCTGGGTTGAGAAGAGCCCGAACTGGTGTTCGCCAGATGAGCTGATAGCGCTGCAGATGCGCATTCAAAGTATGGTGGACAAAGATGTCAAGCTTGTTGATATAATCCAGGTGATGCTAGTTCGCCGGATTCTCCCGTGCCAAAGCCGAAGCCGCCCTCTATGGGAGTTCAATCGGAAGAAGCACCATACCGTGAATAGGCTCTTCAAAACTACTCACGAAGACGCCTGGAAGTTGCTCTTCAAGGGCAACGAGACACCGCCGGGCACATATTCGGACCGTGGGCACGACATCAACCACCTCGCCAACAAGGTACGTTATTTTTAACGCATCCCCTACTTGCTTGTTTCAAGGATGACATCTAAGCTATTATTATCATTGCTTCTTCAGGATTGGATGAAGAGGGTGAAGCAGATCCAGTGTCCGGCTCTATTGCCTGAAGAACCAGTCATCCCGTGTCTAGCGAAGATGCTGGTACCGGCGCCCTATAAGGCACCGGAGAAGAAGGCCATGGGGAAGGCCAAGAGGGTCTGGACCGGCCCCTGCCGCAAGGTTACTTCGGACGTGATGTCCGAAGACAAGACCCGTTCCTCCGCCGCCGAAGACGACGACGACGAGGGCGGCCTCCACAATTCTGGAGGCGGAGGCGCCCAAGAAGGGGAAAGGCCCACTTGCGTGCAGCTCCGCATGGGACGTCGACAGCAGTCCGGAGCGATGCCCCCGCACTAAGCCTCGGCCACATCGTAAGTTCTAAGACTCGTACATGCCCATAAATCTAACCTCTCCTCTTTGTCGTATTGACATGACTAATTATGCTATTGCAGTCCGGCCCACGACAGCTCCTAGCGATCCTCATCAAGAGGCTCGTTGGACTCAAAGGAGATGGCCAGCGAGACACCGCTAGCCGCTTACTCTCCCACGGCCAAGGGAGACGATGAGGTGCTCTCCCAATTGACCTTCCCAGGCCAGGGAGAGGTTCAGGAGGCCGTCACAACGTCACCAGAGGGCGATACCTCGGTCGCCGGACACATGGGGGAGCAAGCCCCCATGGAGACTGACGATGGGGGCGAGCTCAATTCGGCCCCCATATGAGCACAGATCCGGAGACCCATATGGCCCCGAAATCCGACAAGCAGCTTCCTTCAAGAGAAGGAGGCATGCCCGTCCCACCGGCGACCTCTGTCCAACTAGAGGCGCTGGACAATGCATTGGAAGCGATGCGAGGCACTTCCATTGTGGAAGAACACCGTATCCTTATGGGTACGGTGATTGAGAAGGTTCAGTCCGTTAAAAGTGGACTGACAGAAGCCTGCAGTAGCCTGCTGACCGGTTTTGACGTAAGTAGCGTTTGAGAAAATCCCCACATAGACAGTTGCCCCTGAGATACTGTCCGGTGTTCGGGAAGAAAAGCCAGACAGAGGATCAATTAAATTTCGCAGGAAACTAACCAAACTGTGTCTGATGTGAATAAGCAGGCATCACTGCTGGCCGCGACATCTCACACTGCCGAAGTCGCCGGACTAAAGCAGAAACTGGAGCGGGCCGAAGAAGAGCTCGGCCAGGCGAGGAAGCAGCTGGAAGACCAGCAAGGTATGCAATGGCTCGCTATATATATTCGGAAAGAGTAAATGATGTATACTGACCGTACTGTCATTTTATGTGTAGGGGCGACGACCGAGATCGCGGCCCGGAAAGAGGCCCTGGCCGAAGCCGAGGGGAAAGTTGTCAAGGAGCAGGCCGCTCGCAAGAAGCTGAAGGCCCGGCTGAACGAGGTCCAGCAAGAGCTCCAGGACACGGTGCAGAAGTACGAGACCCTAGAGGGTGATGGATCGACTCGATAGACCGAACTCTCCAAGGCTCGTCAAAGCGCGAAAGCGGCCTGGGTTGAAGCCCAGGGTGCCCACCAGGAGATCCAAGAGGCCAGGAAGATCGCGGCGGGCAAGGCGTTTAGTATGCAAAGCAAATATATAAAGAAGTATTTCTTACTAACCCAGATTTGGAGTTCTCTAGGAGCCTTCACAGATCTGCCGTGCAGTGTGTCCGACGTCGTGAAGTTCTTCTGAGCCGAAGAAGGGAGCTCCATGGAGAAATTGTTCTGGTCGCAGTATCTTGCACCTGAGCATCCCGTGCCCTTCATCGATCACATGAAACAGCTGGTGGAGCTGCATAGGGTGGCCGAACTGGCCATGAAGGATTTGATAATCCGGCTGTGGCCAGCCGAAGCTATGCCAGGCAGCTACTTCAGACTCGTGAAGCGGCTAGTGAACATCTGTCCTCGGCTGGACATCATCAAGCGTTTGGCCTGCATTGAATGTGCGTGCATGGCCTTTGCCCACTTCAAGATGTGGTGGGCGAAGATGGACATCGTTGAACTGACCGAGGGGATGCCGGAGGGCACGGAGCACCGCAAACCCGAGCGCTATTTTGCAGATGTCCTAAAGGGGTCTCGCATTGTAGCAACAGAGTGTTCACAGGATATTATCTTTGAATGAATGTATTCGAGGTCCTCCTGCCTTGTATGATAGAACAAAGTGGGTTTGTAATATAATGCTTGTTATGTTTTTAAATTTTACCTCATGTGCGACCGTGTTGTATGAAATCTGAGGCTTAACCAGTCGTCGGCTTCTGCCCCCATGTAGGTAGTACGGAGGTGTTTGGGATGGAATCTAAACAATCTTGATCCAATAATATGGTCCTTGAAGGAGTTGTTTAGCGCAATGAACCGGGCAATCAGACTATGCAGCTTTAATGCCCTCACTTAGTCATATGAGTTTGACAATAAAAACATGCGCGCAACCCCTAGTATCCGAACCAGAGTGCTATAAGTGTCTGATCAGGAAGTACCGATCCTTCGCGTAATGCGAAAGAAATCTCCAACGATTTGCAACCTCTGAACAGCTGACCGACTCTCGCGCATCAGGACAGTTAGTTTTCGGCTTTCTCTACTGAGGTGCTCCTTTGGATAAACCAAGGCACAATCGCAGTAGTTGTCCCTTTACTACCTTAGCCGATATAGCGAGCGTAAGGTAGCAAGCACAGGAGCCGGGCAACCCAACTATTGACCAAAGACATGATTCGGAGCCAATGCATATAGTGCTAAATTCGGGGTGCCGAACTATACTTATAAAAAGTGGGTGGACTTTTATTGTCGTAGTGTGGGGGTGCTGTGAAGCCCCTGGCAAATATCAAACGTAACAAAGTGTACAGGTGCTATCTGATAGGGTTACCCATAAGGGAGAAAGAAAAAGAAGAAGAAAAAGGAAAGAAATCAGAAAAGGGTGCAAAAGGTGATAAGTTGGGGCTTTAAAGCTCCAGCCGCGAAATGTTTTCATTGTAATTTGAGTAATACGTCAAGGTGCATTGATACAAGTAGTGCAATAAGCAATAGCCTATTTAATATGCCAAAAACCAAGGGAGAGCTGCATGTGGGTCCTGAAAATAGGTAGAGTGATCATTAACGAAACCACCTTGAAAATCCCTTGTACGTATGCATTTCTCGCCATCTTGGTGTGTTTATCCTTCAAGAGTACTGGTGATCAGGCCATCCAATGGAGCCTGCGTGATTGAAACCTGAAAAGAAAACGAATAGAAGTTAAAGTATGTGTGTATCTGGTGTCAGTTGAGACGTATTGTGGGTCACAAACTAGCTATGCCTCAGTCGATGCCCATGGAATTTTGAGTGCGTAATTATGTACGCGTGGTACGAATGCCACTACTTGACTAGGACTGAGACGGAGGCCGAATTGCAAGGTAGTTCGGACCCTCTTGATGGTGTCCGTGGGCTCGGCAGCCGAATTAAGGTTCTGCTTGAGAAGGCCGCTCTGTACTTCTGCTGCTAAGGCAGCTGTGTGCTCTTTTGTATGGAGGGAGCATTATGTATTTCCATTGACTGTTATGACGCCACATGGACCGGGCATCTTGAGCTTGAGATAAGCATAGTGTGGCACTGCATTGAATCGGGCGAATGTGGTCCGTCCGAGCAGTGCGTGATAGCCGCCGTGAAAGGGGACTATGTCGAAGATTAACTCCTTGCTTCGGAAATTGTCCGGAGATCCGAAGACAACCTAGAGCGTGATTGAGCCCGTACAGCGGGCCTTTACACCTGGTATGACTCCTTTGAAGCTAGTCTTTGTGGGTTTGATCCATGATGGATGAATGCCCATTTTGCGCACTGTATCCAGATAGAGCAAGTTGAGGCAGCTATCGCCGTCCATCAGGACTCATGTCAGGTGGAAACCATCAATTATTGGGTCCAGGACCAATGCGGCTGAACCGCCATGACGGATACTGGTCGGATGATCCCAGCGATCAAAAGTGATTGGGCATGAACACCATGGATTAAATTTTGGGGCGAGTGGGTCTATCGCGTAGACGTCCCTGAGCGCATGTTTGCGCTCCCTCTTGGGGATGTGGGTAGTGTATATCATGTTTACCGTTTTAACCTGAGGAGGGAACTTCTTCTGTCCCCCTGTGTTCGGTGGCCGGGGCTCCATGTCGTCGGCTTCGCTTTGCGATCCCTTATCCTTGTTTCGGCATTTAACTTGCCACCCTGTTTAAAAACCCAACAATCTCTATTGTTATGATTGGGTGGTTTGTTTGGAGTGCCATGAATCTGGCACGGACGATCGAGTATGTGGTCCAGGCTAGATGGGCCTGAATTGTTCTTTTTGAATGGCTTCTTCCGCTGACCAAGCTTAGAACCATTGAATCCGACAACAACGCCGTATCCTCGGTGTTGTCATTGTTGTTTTGACGTTTGTACCTGTTGCGTTGAGACTTGTCGTTGCTATTTTTGACTTCAAGGGTGCCGGCGTCGCTTGCATTGTTTTTGCTACGGGCCAGCCAACTATCCTCGCCCGCACAAAAGCGGGTCATGAGTGCCATGAGGGCCGCCATGGACTTTTGCTTCTCTTGGCCAAGGTGGCGAGCGAGCCATTCGTCGCGGATGCTGTGTTTAAAGGCCGCTAGGTCTTCGGCATCCGGGCAGTCGACTATCTGGTTCTATTTAGTTAGGAACCTGGTCCAGAATTTCTTGGCAGACACTTTGGGCTGTTGAACTATATGGCTTAAGTCATCGGCATCCAGAGGTCGAACGTATGTACCTTGGAAGTTATCAAGGAAGGCTTCTTCCAAATCTTCCCACGTGCCGATGGAGTTTTCGGGCAGGCTATTCAACCAGTGCCACACTAGTCCTTTGAGTTTCAGGGGGAGGTATTTAATGCCATGAAGGTCATCTCCGCGGGCCATATGAATGTGGAGAATGAAGTCTTCGATCCATACCACGGGGTCTGTGGTGCCATCATATGATTCTATATTCACGGGTTTGAACCCTTCTGGGAATTCATGTTCCATGACTTTGTCGGTGAAGCAATGAGGTTGTGCGGCACCTCTATATCGGGCCGTATCGCGATGTATCTCTGATGGGGTCTGTCTGTGGCTTTCAGCCCGCGTATGACTAGGTTTGTCACGTCCGAATAGGTGGCCGTCGTCGCGTGTCGGGGCACGTCCTCGTGATCCGTAGATCGATCTAGTATTTACCTCTGCCTTTGTGATGAGGAAGGGTGGGCTGGTGTTTGGCTTGAGTTGCCGTGTTGTCCTAGCCAGGTGGTGGTCGGTCAGCCGCATTGCACGATGGTGGTATGTGTTCTGGTGCCTCATCGTCGAACTAAGATATTAATTTGCGCTTCGGGTAGCTTTTGGCTGGGCGCATGAGGCCGTATTCTTCGGCTGCTAGGACGTCAGTCCATTTATCGTTGAGCAGATCTTGGTCAGCTTGAAGTTGCTGCTTCTTCTTCTTCAGGCTCCTTACAGTGGCTATTAGCTGGCGCTTGAAGCGCTCCTGTTCGAGAGGTTCCTCAGGCACGATGAAATCCTCGGTGCCAAGGTTCGCCTCATCCTCGGAGAGCAGAAGATAATTACTGTCCTCCGATTCCTCATGTGTGGCATGTTTACCAGGGCTAACCTGCCCATCTTCCCGTTCATCATGTTCGGTAGCTGTGTCAACAGGGTCTTCGTTGTCTTCGACACCTTCCGGAGTGTTATCTTCTCCTGTGTCGGTGTTGCTATCTTTACTGAGGCATGACTTAGAGCGGCTCCGTTGTCGCCGGTGTTTCGATTGTATCTCAGGAGGTTTATCCTCAACTGGATCTTCTTTGTCATCGCCGTTGTTCTCCTTTGGTGTATCCACCATGTATACATCATACAAGGAAGTGGCCGTCCAGCGTCCGGTGAACGGTGGGTCCTGGGCCTCTTCTTCTCTGGCATCGTCGTCCATACCGTCGATGTCGTCGGAGCCGTAATCGAGTATGTCAGTTAAGTCTTCGACAGTGGCTATGAAGTGGGTGGCGGGTGGGTAGCAGAATTCCCTGTCATCAGCTTCTAGTTCGAACTGGATATAGTTCGGCTGCGAACCCCCCGCTAAGGATAGATTTTTTTAATGAGTTTAGCACATCGCCCAAAGGTGAGTGCTGGAAGATATCTGCGGCGCTGAATTTGAAGATCGATAAACGATCAAGTTCGGTGTCCGCGGACTCACACGGTTCGAAACTTATTGCCGGAGAAGAGTCTGGAGTTCCGGTGACACAGATATCGTGCGAGGTTAAGTCCATGTCCGGCTCCAACGCCGACGAATCTGTGGCCTCCGTTGTGGGGTTGAGCCTCCGGTCCTGGTATGGTGCAGTATGCTCCGGATCTAAGGCCAGAGCGGTTACAGGAGCTATCTCCTGGATGCGGTCTGATGACAGATTTAGGTCATGTCCATCGGGGTGACCAAGAGTGGTTACCATGGTCTCGAATCCGGTGAAGATCAAGTCTCCACGGATGTCCGCAACGTAGTTCAAGCTCCCAAATCTGACCTGGTGGCCAGGGGTGTAGCTACCGATCTACCCCAGATGGCCAAGCGAGTTGGCCCGCAGTGCGAAGCCGTCGAACACGAAGATCTGTCCAGGGAAGAAGGTCTCACCTTGGACAACATCATTGTCGACGATTAAAGAGGCCATCAAACCTTTTGAGGACGGCACAGTGGAACTCTCAATGAAAGCACCAATGTCGATGTCAAAACCGTCGGATCTCGGGTAGGGGGTCCCGAACTATCCGTCTAGGATCGATGGTAACAGGAGACAGGGGACACAATGTTTTACTCAGGTTTGGGCCATCTCTATGGAGGTAATACCCTACGTCTTGCTTGATTGATCTTGATGAATATGAGTGTTACAAAAGTTGATATACCATGAGATCCTAATGACTAAACCCTAAAAGTCTAGTCTGGCTATGATTATGAGGATTCGGCCTATCTATGGACCTAGCCCTCCGGTTTATATAGACACGGGAGGGATCTAGGGTTACACAAGGTTGGTTATAGAGAAAGGAATCTTCATAGTTGGCCGCCAAGCTTGCCTTCCATGCCAAGGAGAGTCCTATCCGGACACGGGTGGAGTCTTCAGTCTTCGTATCCTTACGGCCCATCAGTTCGGCCCATATCCAATAGATCGAACACCCGAGGACCCCTTAGTCCAGGACTCCCTCAGGCTCCATGCTGACCTCCATCCTGTCGTCCTGCTGGTCTTTGTCTCGTTGCACTGATATGGAAACCTTTGCCTGATGCCCCGAGACTCCTCGCCTGCACTTGCCTCTTTAGCACCAAAGAGGAAACGAGGACACTGCACGCATTGGCCCCTCTTGGCTCCAGTCATCATGGCTTGCATCACAGAAACCTCACGAGGTGTCCCTTACCATGATCTCTCCGCCCCCTCGCGAGCCAGCCTAGTGAGGTCGCCCCTGAGGAGGTCTTGCATCGTCCGCCTCGCGAGGCTTGGCCTCTCGCAAGGGTCTTCAGTGTTTGCTGGTGAAAATGGGCCATACATGGCGACTGGTGGAGCCACGCTGTGGGCTGCAGACAGGCAAGTTTAGGGACCCCCGTTCCCAGAACGCCGACAGTATCCCCTGGGCCCAAAGCGCGCTTGGACTTGGCTTCAAGGCGGATCCAAAGGGCAAGTGCGGAGCGCCGCAGGCCCCAATAGCCTGTGGCCCTGCTCGACACGTGGCGATCGATTGGACGTGGGTGGCCCCGCTTCCCCACACAGCCTTGATATCCGCCTGGCTAGGCGGCCACGACGTCCCACACAGTTATTTCCCCCTTGCTGGAAACACACTCCCCAACTCCTCCGCTTCTTCGAACCTCAGCCTCCTCTCCCAATCCAACCTGAGCTCAGTCCTCTCCATCGCCATGGCACTGAACTGGACAGAGAAAGGGAAGAAGCCCCTGTCCTCAGCCAGCCCGCCTTTGGCCGTTGAGCCCGCCATCGGCCGATCGCAGGTGCTCAATCATGAGGCCATGGAGAAGGTCCGCCTTGCGCTGGCCACCAACTTCAACGAATGGGGAGGGATGGCGGCCTGGCCTGCGTCCCGAGCTTCTGTCGATAGAACAGGCACCGAGGTCCAATTCTTCATCGACGCCCTGTGGGCCGGCCTGGTTCCTCCCTTCTCCACCTTCTTCAACGTTGTGCTTTCCCATTACTAGATTCATATGGCGCACCTAGATCCCCAATCTATCGCTCTTCTTGCCGTCTTTGCCTTTGTCTGCGAGGCCATGGTGGGCATCACCCCCTCCGTGGCCCTTCTGCACCATTTCTTCTCGCTGCACCTGACCAACCCCTTGCAATCCTCGGGGTGCCTGAGCTTCCAGGCCGTGGCGGCGACGGCCGGCTCGGGGATTGACTTTGAACTCCCGCTGTCTGCGAGCGGGTTCCGGACACGGTGGGTGTATGTGGATGTCGGAGTGCTCAACCCTTTGCTATTGCCTCTGTCGGCACCCACCGTCCCCAGCTCTGGCTGGGCTCACGAGCCCCCGCCTCGCCCTCATCTGGCTCCGGTTGAAAAGGTTGAAAGATCTTGGCTTGACTGCACCCATGGTGATGATGGAGTTCCTCCAATGCCGCGTCACCCCACTCCAGCTCCATTCCCAACCAATGTGGGCCCTGTCTGTCGGCCAGGATCACATGAGGCTTCAGGAGTCGGGGCTGCCGCTCGAGGCACGAAGGATGGTGCTCGAGGTCCTGGCGGGCGACCCCTCGCCAGCCAATATGCCATTGGAGGGCTGTCTCTTGTATTGTTTCCCAAACACGATGGAGTTCGCGGGGCAGATGCCCCCCTTTGATGAATGGGGGCTGCGTCCGATCGGCCTTGAGGGGTCCTGCGAGAACCCCGTCACCGTGGTTCCCCTCCTTATCGCCGGTGCCGAACTTTCCCCAAGAGTGGATGCGGGGGGCAAGCACCACTGAAGTCCAGAGGCGCGGGTGCCGACGTGTCGACACCGCCCGTGGCTCCTGTGGTGCCATCTCCGGGAGCCCGTAACTCTCACTCTGGGGTGGCAGTTGAGGGGGCGACGCAATCCGCTGCTCCTGAGGTCGAAGCTCCCGAGGCCTCAGGAGGTTATCGCGAGGCGGAACCCGATGGCTCTCCCTAGCTTGGCGCTCCTGAGGTCGCCTCCTCGGCCGCTTCACCAGCCGCGCCCTGCGCTGGTCGCCACGGCCGACGGTTCGGCCGGCTCCGTGTAGACTTCGATGTGCTGCGCAAAAGGAAGGGGTCCCCAAGGTGCAGCAACGGCGCCTTCCGGCCGTTGAAACAGAGGGAGTACATCGCCATAGATGATTAAGTACCTTATCTTTGTAATTCATCGAGTGCCGCTTCCCTTCCTAACGGTGGCTCTTCAGTATCCCATCTGCTAAGGCCCTGAAGCCTCCCGGGAACCAACCTCCTCCTGCCTCGAATCCCCTGCTGGCCTTGAGTGTCCCAAGCTAGCATGATGTCCCTGGCGCGAGGTCGGCCGGAGAGGCAGACACGCTAGCTTGGCGCCTCGAGCCCGCGCTCCTGCCATCCCTTCTTCGTGGCCTCGCCAGGGGTGCACCGAGTGTGCCAAGGGCTCCTCCTTTGGTTGTAGGTGGCGGCTGGACAGCTTCGGTCTTGGTTTCTTCTTCAAGTAGCGATCCTGAACCCAATCGGGCTCCCGCCGAAGCCCAGTCAGCGACTGGGGGGGCAGCCTCCAGCCCCCTGTGGAAAGGGAGTGAGCCACTTCGGATCCCGTCGGCGACCGCCGCTATGGAGGACGGAATCGGCCGCGCGCTCAAGTTTGCGCACGAACGGAGTGTCGTCCGCCACGAGATATTTCGGGAGGCGATGGGCGCGATGAGCCGGCTTGGCGAAGAACTCGAAGATGTAGACGCGTGCCTCGAGGCCGAGGGTCTTCGGCTGATGGAGGAGCGGCATAAACTGAAGGTGGCCATCAACCTCGGGTGCCACCAGCACGACCTTGATAATGCGAAGGCCGAGGCGTCTCTTGCGACCACGCGCGAGGCCCGCGCTCGAGCCTTGGAAGAAGCCCGGGAAGTTGATCGTCGCCGCGAGATCGCAGAGAAATGTGCGTGGGAGCTCCAAGCCTGGAGTGCCTCCCTAGAGCAGCAAGTGGAGGCGCGCAAGGCTGCCCTAACATCGATGAAGGGGATGCCTGCCGAAGAGGAAGAGATCCCGAGGCATGAGGAAGCGCTGGCACTGGAAGCCACGGAGCGCAGCCTTGAGCTTGAGCGGTTGGAGTCGAGGGAGCACCAAGTCGCCCAAGAGGAGGATGTTGTCGGTGCGCGCGAGGCCAAGACCTAGGAGGAGGTCGATCGCCGGGTGGCCGAGGCATGCGCGGATCTTGTGGGCAGGTACGACTTGAAGCTGAAGCTCGTGGAAGCCGAAGCAGTGGGCAGGACTACTGCCCTTAAGTTGGGGTTGGCTGAGGCGGGACAACGCGAGGAAACGGCCGTAGCCACCCTGATCTCACTGCAAGCTGAGTTGGCTTCCGCCCGTGCCGAGCTTCTTTATCTTCAGCAGGGGTCACCAACGCCGAGTCCTCTGCACAGCAGAGCTGGGAGGAAGTGCTTCGGCGGCGGACGCTGGAGCGCAAGCATGCCCCCATGCTCCAAAGCCTCAGGATCAGAGCCAACGCGACGCTGGGCACCATCTACGACGAAGATGCCCCTCATCCCCACTTGAACAATTATGCCAGTCACCTCCTCTTCTTCCCCGATGTGGTCACACACCTGGAGAATTGCTCCGAGAGGGCTCGCGAACTTGTTGAAGAGAGGAGCCGTGGCCTGCTCAGGCGCGCATTCTTCCATGTCTTCAGCCACCTCCAGAACACCTACCCCAACTTTGATTTTGACGCTGCCATTGCCCCTGTGCCTGAGGCCACCTGGGGCGACCTGGCGCGCTGGGTAGAAGACAATGTGGATGCTCTAGTCAAGGCCTTCACCTCCGAGGACGATGCGGTGGTGGTCGTGGCGGATGAAGGTGACGTGGTGAACGATGGTGTGGGCGACGCCGGCAATGGTGACGGTGATGCCGACGGTGGTGATGGTGATGCCAGTGATAGTGACGGCGACGCCAGCGACGCGTCTGAGGGCGACCCAGATGGCGCGGTGAGCGATATGCCCGTTTAAGCCCGTGCTTCCTTGTTGTTGACCCTGCATGTGAAAGCTTGGGCACCGCCCTGAAAGTTGTAAGAGCATTTTGGGAGGGGGAGCCCCTCATGTAAACAGATTACTGCCTCTATTCCTTAGGCCAAGCTGGAGATGTGTTTTTATGAGCCCGCGAGTCCTGCCGCGAGCTTACTGCTGTAGTTTACCTTAGTTAGGGCTAGTTCCCGTCCAGCTCGTGAGGTCGTGAGCTTCTGAGGGGCCTGCCAATCTGTCCGAGAGGGCCTTGCGAGAAGCAAGCGCCAACCATGGAAGGACGTGCGCGCAGCGCGCGTGCGCCGCGCCCAGCCCCCGCTAGCGAGGAGCTCATGATGGGGGAGGCAGTAGGTGCAAACTCCAAATCAGGGCAAGGAACCAGATTGCAAGAAATCGCACGAACGAGAAAAGACACCCCTTGCGCATACCAATGAACATTCAACTCCAAATTTAAATCCAAAGCTAGAAAACAGGGCTGCAGAAAAGAGATTAAAAGCAAATGGCCACGTCCGGCGCCTAGTCTAGTCTTCTTGTCTTCTCACCAGCGTAGAGCTAAGTCCTACCACCAGGACATGGGAGGGAGCCCCCGAGGCCAGAGGGTGGCACTCCTGAGACTCCCGGGGCGTGTACAGCCCCACTCATTATTACGCGAGAGTGTCACGAGCAGAGATCTGCATAGGCGCGAGCCTTACTTCATATCGCCAGACGAGGGCCCCGCCTTGCGCCACCCTCGACCACCACTGGTACGTCCGGAAACCAGGACGAAGCCAAGGGGCAAAGGGGACGCCAGTGATGCCCTCGGCGACCACGGGTCCTCTGTCGGGGGAAGGCTCACTAGCACCTCCCCGACAGAGGGCCTTACTCTGGGGGATGCCCTGCTCCGCGCGATGCGGGGAGGGACCTTGCTCCCGGCTCCTCCCCTGCGGCCCCTAGTGCGCTCCTCCAGGTGGAAGGGAGGCCGTTGAGATGGGGCCGCCGTCCGCCGTTGTGACCTGATCCTCCTACGACCGATGGTTAGTGTAAGCTTGCTCCTGAGAGATTAGTGGTACCCTGTAGTTGTTGTCGCCGGCATGGTTGGCGAGGCTCCAGGGGGGCTCCTGGAAGGCCTCAGCTTTTAGCGCCTCCTCCTCCCATCCTGTCTTGAGGAATGAGCTAGGGTCGTCTTCTAGCACATACTCCTGGTCCATCATGCGGGGCACGTAGGCCTCTGAGGCCGTCACCCCGAAGACCTCGCCGAAGTGCCACACGCTCCACATTGCCAGGCCCAGCGCGCCGCCCCGAGGATGGTAGGGCGGCACTCCGCTGGGGCCGTGGGTGGCAACGCTCGTGCCCGCGCTCATCGGAGGTGGCGTGGGTGCGATTGGGCGTCCGGTGCTGCTGGTCGCGCCGGTGTCGATGAAGCCTCCTGGCGCACCTGGGGGCACGTGGGCGCAGCGAGGCCCGCCATGCGATTCGGCCGCGACCTGAGGCATAAGCAGGGAGCAGAAGGGTGGTGCTCCCGAGTCCACAGCGTTTAGTAGCTCGGTAGCGCGCGCCAGCAATGCATCTCGGTCGCTCTCCATCAGCCGGCATCACAGCAGCTCCCGAGCCATCGTGAGCGCGGCCCTCATGTTTGCTTGTTCCTGTTGGGTGTGCGGCGCTATGGCCGCAGTGTGGCTTGTGGCCCTTGCGGCTGCCCGCGCTTGTCGTGGAGTAAGGGTGGATGGCTTTTGACCACGCTGCCCGTGCCCCACAGCGTTTGGCGGTGCGCGTGCCGCCTGGGGCGCAGGGTTGAGGTCTTCTAGGGCGGACGGTACCGCCCGGGCCGGCCAAGCTGCCATGCGGTCGGCATTGGTCCTCGGGTCGCCGGACATCGGAACCGCGGAGTGTTGGCGGATCAACTTGCGGAAGAGAAGCTCTGACGCACCCCTACCTGGCGCGCCAAATGACGAATTTCGGGTTCCGGCAAAACCCTTGAGGTTCGAACACTAGGGTGCGCACGAAGATCTCTCCCCCCACTAGCTCGCACATGTCATGATCTCATGGCCTAGCTCGACGAACCCAAAGAGCAGGAGACACAAGAGTTTATACTGGTTCAGGCCAGCGATGTGGTGTAATACCCTACTCCAGTGTGGTGTGGTAGATTTCCTCTTGGGCTGAGGATGAACAGTTACAAGGGAAGAACAACCTCCTAAGGAGAGATGTTCTTGTGCTTGGCGAACTTGTGTGGTTGAGGATGATCTGGATGTGATCTCTCCTCTCTCTCTCTGGATGGGCCCTTTTTACTGTGGTGGCTAGTCCTATTTATAGAGGCCTTGGTCCTCTTCCCAAATATAGAGTGGGAAGGGACCCCACAATAGCCAAAATCGAAGGAAGACAACTAGTACAAGTTATCCTGACAAAAGTAGTCTTCGCCTGCCAAAGGTCTCTGGTGGTGACGCCGTCTTGGGCTCCACGGTGACCTCCAGCGTGTCGTCCTGCTAGTCTTGGTCTCGTTGCACCGATATGGAAACCTTTTCCTATTGCCTCGGGACTCCTCACCTGCGCTTGCCTCTTTAGCACCAAAGAGGAAACGAGGACACTGCGCGTGCTGGCGCCCACTTGTCGCCCATCGTCATGGCTTCTGTCACAGAAACCTCACGAGGTGTCCCCTACCTTGATCTCTCTGGCCCTTGCGAGCCAGCCTGGTGAGGCCGCCCCTGAGGAGGTCTTGCATCGTCCGCCTCGCGAGGCTTGGCCCCTCGCGAGGGTCTTGAGTGTTTGCTGGTGAAGATGGGTCGTACAGGGCCGCTGGTGGAGCCACGTTGTGGGCCGCAGGTAGGCAAGTCTGGGGACCCCCGTTCCCAAAACGCCGACAGAAAGGTGAAGATCACCATGACGCCCTTCGCAGAGGGAAGCTGAGGTTGTCAGGTGCTTTTATGGTTGGATGCACAAAATCTTAATACGAAAGAACGTCACTTTATATTGCCACTTGTGATATGGACCTTTATTATGCAGTCTGTTGCTTTTATTTCTTCCACATCACAAGATCATATAAAGATTATTTTCTCCACACTAATAAAACATGCATATTTAGAGAGCAATTTTTATTGCTTGCAATGATTACAACTTACTTGAAGGATCTTACTCAATCCATAGGTAGATATGGTTGACTCCCATGGCGAAACTGGGTTTAAGGATATCAGGAAGCACAAGTAGTATCTCTACTTGGTGCAAAGAATTTGGCTAGCATGAGAGGGAAAGGCAAGCTCAACATGTTGGATGATCCATGACAATATAATTTATTTCAAATGTAAGAAAACATAACCCATTACGTTGTCTTCCTTGTCCAACGTCAACTCTTTAGCATGTCATATTTTAATGAGTGCTCACAATCATAGAATATGTCCAAGATAGTATATTTATATGTGAAAACCTCTCTTTCTTTATTACTTCCTATTAATTGCAACGATGACCAAAACTATGCTTGTCAACTTTCAACAACTTTTATTCATCACACTCTTTATATGTGAAGTCATTACTCTCCATAAGATCCATATGATCTCTCTATTTCTTTTTATTCTTTCTCTTCCCTTTTATTTTACTCCCTCGAGATCATAGCAAGATAATCAAGCCCTTGAATCAACACTAATATTTATTACATATAGCTCACGGACTCGATTACGTAGAAGAATCATAAAGCAAAACTCAAAACTAAAACATACTAAAACATTATTCTACTAGATTAAGATATTACCAAAAGGATTGAACTAAGAAAAATAGCAAAGATAAAAGTGTGATGGTGATACAATACCGGGGGACTCCCCCAAGCCCGGGAGTGCTCATACCCATGTATTTATGACTCTTTCTTCGGAGGTGAAGGAGATGGTGATGATGGAGTTATTGATGATGTAGGTTTGTTGTCCATCTTCTAAGGCATAGGCTCACCATCATAGAAGGATGATCGAGTCTCCGGGATCCTCAAATCTGCAGCCAAACTCATCCTCTGGAATCTATATTCATACTCACAGTTTTGGGTTGCAGGTCATAGATCTGGGCTCGGAGATGCTCGATTTTGTCGTGAAGCTTGAAGATGGTCTCCCCGATGTTCCTGGCATCTAGCTTGATGGTGTTGGTGAACTCCATGATCATTTTGTGGTTGGTGTCGAGTCCATGTTCCACCATCTCCTAGCACTTGAAAACTTGTTGCTCCATTGCTTCGAGTCTTGCCTCCAAGCTTCTGGCCCTCCTTGGTCCCTCAACATCGCGGATGTGCAGCAACCCCTCACGCATCTCAATGGTTTGAGGGTGTTGCAGCACCTCCGTGAGGTAGGGGTTGATGACCTTCTCGAAGAACTTGTCCGTGGGGGCGCTTGAAGATGTCATGGTGATCTAGATCTTTCAGAAAAACAGCTCGAAACAAAGACAGAATATATTTGCGGGATACGGTGGTCAAAACCTTCGAGAGATTATATAATGAATTTTTACCAACCAAAAGAAGTATCATGCAATAAAATGGAGTCCGGAGGGCACACCAGGTGCCCACGAGGCAGGGGGATGCCTTCCACCCTCGTGGATGCCTCGTGTCCTTTCCGGACTGCTTCTTATTTTCCTATTTTCTTAAATATTCCAAAACAGAGAAAAATTGCTATTAGAACTATTTTGGAGTCGCTTTACTTACCGTACCACATACCTCTTCCTTTTCGGAGTCTGAAACATTCTGGAAAGTGTCCCTTATGTATTCCTCTGAGATTATGGTTTCAATAACATTGGTTTCAACATTTATGGGATTACCTGAGATAAATGTTTGATTCTTTGACCGTTCACCACCCTTGGATTTGTGCCTTCGAAGTTGTTGATTTTTATGGCACCAGGACGATAGACCTCCTTGATGACGTAAGGATCTTCTCATTTAGAGAGGAGTTTGCCTGCAAAAAATCTTAAACGAGAGTTTTATAGCAAAACATAATCACCTACATTAAACTCCCGCTTTTGTATCCTTGTGTCATGCCATCTCTTAACCTTTTCTTTAAACAGTTTGGCATTCTCATAGGACTGGGTTCTCCATTCATCAAGTGAGCTAATGTCAAAAAGCCTTTTCTCACTGGCAAGTTTGAAGTCATAGTTGAGCTCTTTAATGGCCCAATATGCCTTGTGTTCTAGTTTGAGGGGTAAGTGACAAGCTTTTCCATAAACCATTTTATATGGAGACATACCTCTAGGATTTTTATATGCAGTTCTATAGGCCCATAATGCATCATCAAGTTTCTTGGACCAATTCTTTCTAGATCTATTAACAGTCTTTTGCAATTAACTTAAGCTCTCTATTACTTAGTTTTACTTGACGACTAGACTGGATGATATGGAGATGCAATTCTATGATTAACATCATACTTAGCAAGCATTTTACGAAAAGCACCATGAATAAAATGTGAACCACCATCAGTCATTAAATATCTAGGGACTCCAAACCTCGGAAAAATAACTTCTTTAAGCATCTTAATATAGGTGTTATGACCAGCACTACTAGTTGGAATAGCTTCTACCCACTTAGTAACATAATCAACAGCAACTAAAATATGTGTATACCCATTAGAGGAAGGAAACGGTCCCATATAATCAAAGCCCCAAACATCAAATGGTTCAATAACAAGTGAATAATTCATAGGCATTTCTTGACGGCTACTAATATTACCAATTCTTTGACATTCATCACAAGACAAGACAAATTACGGGCATCCTTGAAGAGAGTAGGCCAACAAAAACCGGATTGCAGTACCTTATGTGCAGTTCTATCTCCAGCATGGTGTCCTCCATAAGCCTCGGAGTGACACTTGCGTAGGATATGTTCCTGTTCATGCTCAGGTACACAATGTCCAATAACACCATCTACTCCTTCTTTATAAAGGTGTGAGTCATCCCAAAAGTAATGTCTTAAATCATAGAAGAACTTTTTCTTTTGCTGGTATGTGAAACTAGGTGGTATAAATTTAGCAACTATGTAATTAGCATATTGAGCATACCATGGAGTAATACGAGAAGCATTTATGACAGCTAGTTGTTCATCCGGAAAGCAATCGTCAATAGGTAGTGGGTCATCAAGAACATTCTCTAACCTAGACAAGTTGTCTGCAACGGGGTTCTCAGCTCCCTTTCTATCAATAATATGCAAATCAAATTCTTGTAGCATGATAACCCATCTAATAAGTCTAGGTTTAGCATCTTTCTTTTCCATAACATATTTAATAGCAGCATGATCAGTGTGAACAGTTACTTTAGAATCAACAATATAAGGTCTGAACTTATCACAAGCAAATACAACTGCTAAAAATTCTTTTTCAGTAGTAGCATAATTTATTTGGGCACTGTCTAGAGTTTTACTAGCATATTGGATAACATTTAATTTCTTATCAACTCTTTGTCCTAGAACAGCCCCCACAGCATAATCACTAGCATTACACATAATTTCAAAGGGTAAATTCCAATTAGGTGGCTGAACAATAGGTGCAGAAATCAAGGCTTTCTTAACTATTTCAAATGCTTCTACACAGTCATCATCAAAGACAAAAGGAACATCTTTTTGTAAGAGATTAGTTAGAGGCCTGGAAATTTTTGAGAAGTCTTTAATGAACCTCCTATAAAAACCAGCATGACCAAAGAAACTTCTCATACCTTTAATGTCCTTAGGACAAAACATCTTTTCAATAGCATCAACTTTAGCTTTATCAACTTCAATACCTCTTTCAGAAATTTTATGCCCCAAGACAATACCTTCATTAACCATAAAGTGGCACTTGTCCCAATTCAAGACAAGATTAGTTTCTTTACATCTATGCAAAACTTTATCAAGGTTGCTTAAGCAATCATCAAAAGAAGTTCCATATACAGAAAAATCATCCATGAATACTTGAACAATCTTTTCACAAAAGTCAGAGAATATAGCAGTCATACATCTTTGAAAGGTAGCAGGTGCATTGCATAAACCAAAAGGCATACGTCTATAAGCAAAGGTACCAAAAGGGAAAGTGAAAGTTGTCTTTTCTTGATCCTCTTTTGACATAGGTATTTGAGAGAAACCATAATAACCATCTAGAAAGCAAAAATGCGTATCTTTGGATAATCTTTGTAGCATTTGATCAATAGAAGGTAAAGGGTAATGATCCTTTTTAGTAGCTTTATTTAATTTGTGAAAATCAATTACCATTCTATAACCTGTAACAATTCTTTGTGGGATCAATTCATCTTTATCATTAGGGACAACAGTAATACCTCCCTTCATAGGGACACAATGGACAAGACTTACCCACTTACTATCAGCAACGGGATAAATTATACCTACCTCTAGAAGCTTTAGTATTTCTTTTCTTGCCACTTCTTTCATCTTAGGATTTAACCATCGTTGGTGATCAACAACCGGTTTAGCGTCTTTCTCCAATTTTATTTTGTGCTGGCATAGAGTGGGACTAATGTCCTTAAGATCATCAATAGTATATCCAATAGCAGCATGGTGCTTCTTCAGAGTTTTCAATAATTTCTTTTCTTCATGCTTTGAAAGGTTAGTGCTAATAATAACAGGATATATCTCTTTCTAATCAAGATAAGCATCTTTAAGTGTATCAGGTAAAGGTTTAAGCTCAAACACGGGATCACCCTTGGGTGGAGGAGGATCCCCTAGGATTTCAACAGGCAAGTTGTGTTTCAAAATAAGTCCCTTTTTAAAGAATAATTCATCTATTTCCCTTCTTTCACTCATAAACATATAATTTTCATGGTCGAGCAAATATTGTTCTAAAGGGACATTAGGAGGCACGACAATAGAAGCAAGACCAATAATTTCATCTTTACTAGGAAATTCTTTATCATGGGGTTGTCTACAAAATTTAGCAAAATTAAACTCATGAGACATATCCCCCAAACCAATAGTAACAACATCCTTTTTGCAGTCTATCCTAGCATTAACAGTATTCAAGAAGGGTCTACCAAATATAATGGGACAAAAGTTATCTTGTGGGGAACCAAGAACAAGAAAATCAGCAGGATATTTAACTTTCCCACACAAGGCTTCAACATCTCTAACAATCCCCACTGGTGAAATAGTGTCTCTATTGGCAAGCTTAATTGTAACATCAATTTCCTCTATCTCAGCAGGTGCAATATCATGCATAATTTCTTTGTATAAGGAATGAGGTATTGCACTTGCACTAGCACCCATATCACATAAGCCATGATAGCAATGATCTCCTATTTTAACAAAAATAACAGCCATGCCTACAACAGGTCTATGTTTATTTTTAGTATCGGGGCTAGCAATTCTAGCAGCTTCATCATAGAAGTAAATAACATGTCCATCAATATTATTGGCCAAGAGATCTTTAACCATAGCAATACTGGGTTCAACTTTAATTTTTTCAGGGGGTGTAGGTGTTCTAGTATTACTCTTATGAACCACAGTTGAAGGTTTAGCATGATCTTTTATTCTAAAAGGGAAAGGTGGTTTCTCAATATAAGCGGTAGGAACAACAGGATCAACATTATAAGTGATAGTCTTTTATTCAACTTTAATAGGTGCAACTACTTTTAATTCAATGGGAGGATTGTATTTAAACAACTTCTCCTTAGGGAGATCAACATGAGTAGCAAAGGATTCACAGAAAGAAGCTACTATCTCCGAGTCAAGTCCATATTTAGTGCTAAATTCACGAAAGGCATCGGTGTCCATAAAAGATTTAACACAATAAAACTTTGGGGTTATACCTGACCCCTTACCTTCGTTGACATCCCAATCTTCAGAGTTGCGTTTAATTATTTCCAATAAATCCCATTTGAATTCAATAGTCTTCATAATAAAAGAACCAATACAAGAAGTATCGAGCATGGAGCGATTACTGAGAGAAAGCCGAGCATAAATTTTTTGAATAATAATTTCTCTTGAGAGCTCATGATTGGGGCATGAATATAACATTGACTTAAGCCTACCCAAAGCTTGAGCGATGCTTTCTACTTAGCGAGGCCAAAAATTATATATATAATTACGACCACGATGAACAAGATGCATATGATAAAACTTCTGATGAAATTCCAATTTCAATCGGTTGTACTTCCATGATCCCATATCATCACATAGCCTAAACCATGTCAATGACTTTCCCTTCAAGGATAAAGGGAAGACCTTCTTCTTGATAACATCCTTGGGCATACCTGCAAGCTTAAATAATCCACAAACTTCATCCACATAGATTAGGTTGCAAATCGGGATGCAATGTTCCATCTCCTGCAAAAGGATTAGCTAGCAGTTTCTGTATCATACCCGAAGGAATTTCAAAGTAAAAATTTTCAGTAGGTTTAGTAGTTTGAGGAGCAACTCTTTGCTCTACTGGTCGGGGTGAAGATACCCCAAACAAGCCCCTCGAAGGATTATGTTCCATAGTAACAAGTGACAGTAAATTTCAGCACACTATATAAACTTTTCCTTATGAAATTCCACCTACCAAAGGCGCTTCACTCCTCGGCAACGGCGCCAGAAAAGAGTCTTGATGACCCACAAGTATAGGGGATCTATCGTAGTCCTTTTGATAAGTAAGAGTGTCGAACCCAACGAGGAGCAGAAGGAAATGATAAGCAGTTTCTAGTAAGGTATTCTCTGCAAGCACTGAAATTATTGGTAACAGATAGTTTTGTGATAAGGTAATTTGTAACGGGTAACAAGTAATAAAATTAAATATGGTGCCGAAATATGGCCCAATCCTTTTTGCAGAAAAGTACAAGCCTGGACAAACTCTTATATAAAGGAAAGCGCTCCCGAGGACACATGGGAACTATCGTCAAGCTAGTTTTCATCACGTTCATATGATTCACGTTCGGTATTTTGATAATTTGATATGTGGGTGAACCGGTGCTTGGGTACTTCCCTTCCTTGGACAAGCATCCCACTTATGATTAACCCCTCTTGCAAGCATCCGCACCTACAAAAGAAGTATTAAGGTAAACCTAACCATAGCATGAAACATATGGATCCAAATCAGCCCCTTACGAAGCAACTCATAAACTAGGGTTTAAGCTTCTGTCACTCTAGCAACCCATCATCTACTTATTACTTCCCAATGCCTTCCCCTAGGCCCAAACAATGGTGAAGTGGCATGTAGTCGACGTTGACATGAAACCACTAGAGGAAAGACAACGTACATCTCATCAAAATATCGAACGAATACCAAATTCACATGACTACTTATAGCAAGACTTCTCCCATGTCCTCAGGAACAAACGTAACTACTCACAATTCATGTTCATGTTAATAATCAGAGAGGTATTAATATGCATAAAGGATCTGAACATGTGATCTTCCACTGAATAAACCAACTAGCATCAAGTACAAGGAGTATTCAACACTACTAGTAACCCACAGGTACCAATCTGAGGTTTTGAGACAAAGATTGGATACTAGAGATGAACTAGGGTTTGAGATGAGATGGTGCCGGTGAAGATGTTGATGGACATTGACCTCCTCCCGATGAGAGGATTGATGGTGATGATTTCCCCATCCCGGAGGGAAGTTTCCATGACAGAACAGCTCCGCCGGAGCCCTAGATTGGTACCGTCAAGGTTCCGCCTCGTGGCGGCGGAGTTTCGTCCCGTGAGTGTGCTTATGATTTTTTCTCGGACGAAAGACTTCATATAGCAGAAGGTGGGCACCGGAGGCCTGCCAGGGGGCCTACGAGGCAGGGGGCGCACCCAGGGGGAAGGGTGCGCCCCCACCCTCGTGGATGGTGGGTGGCCCCCCTCTGGTACTTCCTTCGCCCAATATTTTTTGTATATTCTGAAAATTATTCCCGTGGAGTTTCAGGACTTTTGGAGCTGTGTAGAATAGGTCTCTAATATTTGCTCCTTTTCCATCCCAGAATTCCAGCTGCCGGCATTCTCCCTCTTCATGTAAACCTTGTAAAATAAGAGAGAATAGGCATAAGTATTGTGACATAATGTGTAATAACAACCCATAATGCAATAAATATCAATATAAAGGCATGATGCAAAATGGACGTATCAATAGTCTCCCCAACACTCAACTCTCTCTCACAGATTTGGATTTGGTGGAAAGATGATTTGAGTGGAAAGCAACTTGGGGAAGGCTAGAGATCAAGATTCAAATGATTGGAATGGAATATCTTGGTCTCAACACATGTGTAGGTGGTTCTCTCTCAGAAAATGAATGCTGAAGTCTAGGCACATTCTGATGGCTCTCCTTACTAATAAAGGAAGGGTGGAGGGGTATATACAGCCTCCACTCAAAATCTAACCGTTACACACAATTTACCAAACTCGGTGGGACTGGATCATAAAACTCGGTCGAACCGATTCAGTTCAAAATGTGACCGTTAGGCATTTCGGTGGGAACGATATGATCAACTCGGTGGAAACGATGTGCTAGGGTTAGGGTAAAACCTCATCTCGATTTGACCGATTACACAAACTCGGTGGGACCAATTTTGGTAATAAGCAAAACAGAGAGTTGGTCAGGAAAACTCGGTGGGACCGAAATAATTACGACATGTAACAGAGAGTTTCCGATCCCATCTTGGTGAGACCGAGATCCCATCGGTGAGACCGAATTGATTAGGGTTTTTGGCAGTGGCTATGTCAAGTGAGCTCGGTGGCGCCGGATAGAATATTTCGTTGGGCCGAGTTTGACTTTTGGTTTGGGACATATGTGGATATGAGAAAGTGGTTGAGGGTTTTTGGAGCATATCACCAAGCATTTTGAGCAAGCAAGCCATTAAGCACCACCTCAACCCCTTTTAATAGTATTGGCCTTCCTAAGGATTCAATGTGATCTTGGATCACTAAACTGAAATTGTAGAGCCTTGAGCTTTTGAGCTTGAGCCAATCCTTTGTCCTTAGCATCTTGAAGGGGTTCCACATCCTCTTGTCCACACCACTCCATCTGTTGAACTTATCTGAAATATACTAGATAACAACAGTAGTCCAACAAGAGACATGTTGACATTAATTACCAAAACCACCCAGGGATCACTTGTGCTTTCACGCGGCGGCGCTAGGAGCGCACATGAGTGTGTCCATGACACCACCTGGAAGCTTGCCTCGTCTTGCGCCGGTGCCCCATGCGGCGGGTCGCATGGTTGCGCATCACGCTTGGGCACGTGGTCAGTGAGGGAGTCCTGGACTAAGGGGACCTCGGGCGTCTGACCTATTAGCCATGGGCCGGACTGATGGGCTGTGAAGATACGAAGACCGAAATCTATACCCGTGTCTGGATAGGATTCTCCTTGGCGTGCAAGGCAAGCTTGGTGTCGAGTATGTAGATTCCTTTCTTTGAAACCGACCTTATGTAACCCTAGATCCTCCCAATGTCTATATAAACCAAAGGACTTAGTCCGGATAGAGGAGACTCATTATCATAGCCATACAAGCTAGACCTCTAGGGTTTAGCCATTACGATCTCGAGATAGATCAACTCTTGTAACACTCATATTCATCAATATCAATCAAGCAGGACATAGGGTATTACCTCCATAGAGTGGGCCCGAACCTGGGTAAACATCGTGTCCCTTGTCTCCTGTTACCATCAACCTTAGACGCACAGTTCGGGACCCCCTACCCGAGATCCGCCGGTTTTGACATCGACGTTCTTGCTTTCATTGAGAGTTCTGCTGTGCTATCGCCAATAATGACGTTGTCCAAGAAGAAACTTTCCTCCCCAGACAGATCTTTATATTTGGCGACTTCGCACTGCGGGCCAATTCACTTGGCCATCTGGAGCAGATCGAAAGCTACACCCCTGGCCATCAGGTCAGATTTGGGAGCTTGAACTACGTCGCGGACATCCATGGAGATTTGATCTTCGCCGGGTTCGAGACCGCGGTAGCTGGTCCCGGTCACCCTGATGATCATGATCTAAATCTGTCATCTCGACGCATCCAGGAGATTGCTCCTGTAACCGCTCTAGCCCTAGATCCGGAGCAAGCTGTGCCATCCAAGGACGGGAGGATCAACCCCACCACGAAGGCCACAGATTCCACAGCATTGGAGCCACACATAGACTTAACCTCTCACGACGTTCTTGTCAACAGAACTCCGGACTCGTATCCGGTTGAAAGTTCCGAACCACGTGAGCCCGCGGATGCCGAGCTTGATCGTTTGTCGATCTTCGAATTCAGGACCACAGACGTCTTCCAGCACTCGGCTTTGGTCAATGTGCTAAACTCATTAAAAAACATGTCCTTGGCGGAGGACTCACAGCCGATCTATATCCGGCTCGAACTAGGGGCTGACGGTGGAGAATTTTGCTTCCCACCCGCCACCCACTTCATAGCCACGGTCGAGGATTTGAACGACGAACTTAATTACGACTCCGAGGACATCAACGGTATGGACGACGATGCCGGAGAAGAAGAGGCCCAGAACCCGCCGTTCACCGGACGCTGGACAGCCACTTCCTCATATGATGTATATATGGTGGATGCACCAAAGGAGAACAGTGGCGATGACAAAGAAGATCCAGCTGAGGATAAACCCTCCGAAATACAATCCATGCGCCGACGTCAGTGGCGCCACTCCAAGTCACACTGTAGTAAAGACAGCAACACCAGAATAGGAGAAGACAACACTCTGGAGGGTGCCGAAGACAATGAAGACCCCGTTGAAACAGCTAATGAACAAGATGAACGGGAAGATGGGCAGGCTAGCCCTGGTAAGCTGGCCACGAACGAAGACTCAAAGGACAGAAGTTATCTTTCGCTCTCCGAGCCTCGGCACCGATGATTTAATCGTGCCTAAGGAACCTCTTGAGCAGGAGCGCTTCAAGGGCCAGCTAATTGCCACTGCAAGGAGCCTGAAAAAGAAGCAACAGCAACTTCAAGCTGACCAAGATCTGCTCAATGATAAATGGACCGATGTCCTAGCAGCCAAAGTGTACGGCCTCAAGCGCCCAACCAAAAGCTACCCATAGCACAAATTGCTACATCAGTTCGACGAGGAGGCGCCAGAATACATACCTCCACTGTACAAAGCGCCTGACTGACCACCATGTGGTCGGGACAAAATGGCAACTCACGCCGAACACTAGCCGGCCATGTCTCATCGCACATGTAGAGGTAAATTAGCCCACGGTCATACATATGACCTCCGGCAAAGCCTGGAGAATAAAGCAGGATATACTAGATCAATCTACAGATCGCGAGGACGTGCCTCGACACGCGACGATGGCCACCTATTCAGACATGACAAATTTAGTCATGCACGGGCTAAAGACCGCAGATGGACTCCATCAGAGCTACGTCGCAATACAACCCGATATAGAGGCGCCGCACACCCTCATTGCTTCACCGATGAGGTCCAGGATCATGAATTCCCAGAAGGGTTCAAACCCGTGAATATAGAAACATACGATGGAACCACGGACCCCGCATGTGGATCGAAGACTTTATTCTCCGCATTCATATGGCCCGCGGCGATGACCTCCATGCCATCAAATACCTCCCTTTAAAACTCAAGGGGCCAGCTCGGCACTGGCTCAACAGTCTGCCTGCAAATTCTATTGGCAGCTGGGAGGACTTGGAAGAGGCCTTCCTCGATAACTTCCAAGGTACATATGTTCGACCTCCAGACGCTGATGACTTAAGCCATATAGTTCAACAGCCCGGAGAGTCCGCCAAGAAATTCTGGACTAGGTTCTTAACTAAAAAGAACCAAATCATCGATTGTCTGGATGCCGAAGCCCTAACATCCTTCAAACACAACATCTGCGACGAATGGCTCGCTTGCCATCTCAGCCAGGAAAAACCAAAATTCATGGCAGCCCTCACGGCACTCATGACCCGCTTTTGTGCGGGCGAGGACAATTGGTTGACCTATAGCAAAAACAATGCAAGCGACGCAGGCACCCCTGAAGCTAAAACTAGCAAAGACAAGTCTCGACGCAACAGATACAAGCGTCGAAACAACAGTGATAACACCGAGGACACGGTAGTCAATGCCGGATTCAGGGGCTCTAAGTCCGATCAGCGGAAGAAGCCGTTCCAAAAGAACAGTTCAGGCCCATCCAGCTTGGACCGCATACTTGATCGTCCGTGCCAGATTCATGGCACCCTAGACAAACCACCCAATCATACAAATACATATTGCTGGGTTTTTAACAGTCTGGCAAATTAAACGCCAAAAACAGGGAAAAGGGATCGCAAAGCAAGGACAATGACGAAGAGCCCCAGCAACCGAACACAGGGGGACAGCAGTAGTTTCCCCCTCAGGTCAAAGTGGTGAACATGATATACGCTACCCACATCCCCAAGAGGGAGCGCAGGCGTGCGCTCAGGGACGTCTATGCGATAGAGCCAGTCGCCCCAAAATTTAATCCATGGTCATCACGCCCGATCACCTTTGATCGCCGGGATCATCCGACCAGTATTTGTCACGGTGGCTCAGCCGCACTTGTCCTAGACCCAATAATTGATGGGTTCCACTTGACTCGTGTCCTTATGGACGGAGGTAGCAGCCTTAATCTTCTCTATCAGGATATAGCGCGAAAAATGGGCATTAAGCCATCTCGGATCAAGCCCACTAGGACTACCTTCAAAGGAGTCATACCAGGTGTAGAGGCCCACTGTACGGGCTCAATCACACTAGAGGTTTTCTTCGGATCTCCGGACAACTTCCGAAGCGAGGAGTTAATCTTCGATATCGTTTCTTTCCGCAGCGGCTATCACGCACTGCTCGGACGAACTGCGTTCGCTCGATTCAACGCAGTACCACACTATGCTTATCTCAAGCTCAAGATGCCCGGTCCACGTGGCATCATAGCAGTCAATGGAAATATGGAACGCTCCCTCCGTATAGAAGAGCACACAGGTGCCTTAGCAGTAGAAGGACAGAGCGACCTTCTCAGGCAGAACCCTTATTCGGCTGCCGAGCCCATGGACACCATTAAGAGGGTCCAAACTACTCTATAGCAGGAGAGCTTGGCTCGTCAGGAGCTCCCCTAGCAATTCGGCCTCCGTCGCGGTTCTGATCAAGTGGTGGCATTCGTGCCGCGCGTACATAATTACGCACGCAAAATCGCATGTGCATCGATGGAGGCATAGCTAGCTTGTGATCCGTAGTATGGATCAACCGACATCGGATACACTCATACTTTCACTTTTATTTGTTTCCTTTGCAGGTCTCAATCCCATAGACACCATCTGGTGGTCTGGTCATCGGTCCTATTGAAGGATAAACACTCCAAGACGATGAGAAACACAGACATATGGGGGACTTCTTAGGTGATTCTGTTAACGATAACTCTACCTATTTTTCAGGACCCATATCCAGCTCTCCCTTGGTTTCGGCATGTCAAATAGCCTGTTGCTTATCACATTACCTGCATCAATGCACCTTGACGTACTAATTAAATTATAATGAGAGCTGTTTGTAGCTGGAGCTGTAGGACTCCAACTTTTTACCTTCGTATCTTTTCTGTTTTCTTTCTTTTTTCTTTCTTTCAGCTCCCCTGTGGATAACCCTATCAGGTAGCACCTGTACACTTTGGTAAGTTTCATGTTTTCTAGGGGCTGCACAGCACCCCACACTATGGCAAAAAAGTCCGAACAATTTTTATAAGTATAGTTCGGCACCCCGGATTCAGCATTATATGCATTGGCTCTGAATCATGTCTTTGGTCAATAGTTGGGTTGCCCGGCTCCTGTGCTTGCTACCTTACGTTCCGCTATATCGGCTAAGGTAGTAAAGGGAGAACTACTGCGATTGTGCCTTGGTTTATCCAAAGGAGCACCTCAGTAGAGAAAGCCGAAAACTGACTATCATAATGCGGCGAGAGCCGGTCAGCTATTCGGAGGTTGCAAATCGGTGGAGTTTCTTCTGCATTACACGAAGGATTGGTACTTCCCGATCAAACGCCTATAGCACTCTAGTTCGGATACTAGGGGCTGCGCCCATGTTTTTATTGTCGCACTCCTATGGCTAAGTGAGGGCGTTACAGCCGCATAGTCTGGTTGCCTGGTTCGTTGCGCTAAACAACTCCTACAAGGACCATCTAATTGGATCAAGATTGTTTAGATTCCATCCCGAACACCCCCGTACTACCTACATGGGGGCAGAAGCCGACGACTGGTTAACCCTCAGATTTCATACAACACGACCGCACATGAAGTAAAAATTTAAAAATATAACAAACATTATATTGCATAAATGACTTGTTTTATACAAGGCAGAGGGAGCTCGAGTACATTCATTCAAAGATAATGTCTTTCGCATAGTGATCCACAACAATGTGGGACACTCTAGGACACCATCAAAATACAACTCGGGTCGGCGGTGCTCCTTGCCCTCAGGTGGCCCCTCGGTCATTACCTTCTTGGCATCCATCTTCACCCAGTGCGTTTTGACGTTGGCAAAGGCCATCCGTTCACCTTCGATGCAGACCGACCGCTTTATAACCTCAAGTCGGGGGCAGGCATCAACAAGCCGCTTCACCAGTCCGAAGTAGCTGCTAGGTATTGGCGTGGCAGCCCATAGTGGGACTATCAGCTCCTTCATGGCTAGCTCGGCCGCCTTGTGGAGCTCAACTAGCTGTTTCAGCTGGTCGCTGAAGGACACCGGATGTTCAGGCCTAAGATATTGGGACCAAAACAGCTTCTCCGTCGAACTCCCTTCCTCGGCTTGATAGAACTCGGCAGCGTCTGATACCGTAAACGCCCCTGGAGAGCCCCAAATTTGGGTAAGTAAAAGGAACGCTTCCTCCACAGACTTGCTTTGCACACTGAAAGCCTTACCTGCCTCGATCTTCCGGGCCGCCTGGATTTCCTGAAGGGCTCTCTCGGATTTGGCTCGAGCCACCTGCACGCTCTAGAGGGACTTCGCAAGTTCAGATGCTTGCATCTTAGAATCACGCACCAAGGTCTCGCACTTCTTGATGGCGTCCTAGAGCTCTTGCTGAACCTCGCCGACCCGGGCCTCGTGCTTCTCACATGTGGTGCGTTCCCTGGCCGCTTTATCCTCGGCCTTCTCTAAAGCCTTCTTGAGGGCCGCCACCTCGGTCATGGCCCCTAATAAAGTTCATGGCACTTTAGTTAGCACGAACCATTCATCCTTCCTAAACATACATGCATGTTACTGCATACCTTTGCTATCCTCCAGCTGCTTCTTCACGAGGCCGAGCTCTTTCTTGACCCGCTCCAAGTTCTGCTTCAGTCTGGAGACCTCCGCAGTGTGAGCGGCAGTAGCCAGCAGTGATGTCTGCTTATTCACAAAGACATATTATGTTAGACTCCTACGGAGATTATTTTGATCCCCTGTTCAGCTTTTCCTTTCGGGACATCGAATAGAGCATCAGGGGCTACTGCGGACCTCGGTCAGTCCGCTTTTGGCGGACTGAAACTTTTCGATCACCGTACCCATAAGGATACGATGCGCCTCCAGTAGATTATCCGGTGCCTCTGGTTGGACAGAGGTCACTGGTGGAATAGGTACACGTCCTCCTTTCGGGGAAGGCCGTTCGCTGGACTCCGGAGCCATGTAGGTCTCCGGAATGGTATCCGACTGAGGGTTGATGGGAACTTGGCCCCCATTGCCAGTCTCCATGGGGGCTTTCTCCCCCAGGTGTCCGGCAGCCGAGGAGTCATCCTGGGGCGCCACCTTAACGATTTCTGGAACCTCCCCTGGTCTGGGAAGGTCCTCTGGTATGCCACCTCGTCATCACCCCTGGGTGAGGTAGAGTGAACAGGCGGCGGAGACATGCTATCCATCTCTTTTGAGTCTAGCGAACCCTCTGTCGAGGACCACGGGGAGCCGTCGCGGGCCGGACTGTAATGGCACAGTTTAAGCATATCAATATTATAAACTGGAAAAGCCAGGTATTAGGAGGTGCGTAGGGTTTTTGGCACTTACGAGGCAGCCCGAGGCTTGGTCCGAGGAGTTCGCTCCGGACTGCTTTCGACAGCCCATGCAGAGTTATCTGAAAGGGAGCCCTTCCCCCTCTTGGGCGCCTCCACCTCCAGATCCATGGAGGCCTCTATTTTCTTCTTTCCCCCGCCGGGGGAAGCCGCTTTCTTCCTCCTCCTCCTCCTCCTCGCCGTCGTCTGCGGCGGCCGAAGAGTCGGTCTCATCTTGGGATGACATGTCCGAAGTACCCTTTCGACACAGGCCACTCCTGCTCCCTTTGGCCGTCTTCTTGGCCTTCTTCTCCGGCACGTCATAAGGCACCGGAAATAGCTTCTTCATTAGGAGAGGGGTTTCCTCGTCTTCGGGTAGTGGAGCTGGACAATTAATCCGCCCCGCTATGTCGATCCAGGCATACAAATTGATAGGAAGGCTTAGACTCCTTCTTGAAATATGCCAGTAAAGGCTATACCTCGAATACATGAAAGAACTTACTGAATTGGCCTAGCGCTTTAAGTTGAGCCCACGATCTTCGGTCGTGGGCGGTGGTGTCTCGCCAGCTTTCAAGAGCACTTTCCATATACCTTCGTGCGTTGTGCCGAAGAGCTCTAGTAGCGTCTGGTGCTAGGGCGGATCGAACTCCCACAAATAGCAAGTCCGGCGTTGGCACGGAAGGATCCGGCGAATGAGCATAACCTGGATCATGTTGAAGAGTTTGATCCTCTAGGTTATCATGTTCTGAACGCATGTCTGGAGCCCAGTCAGCTCGCTCGAAGAGCCCCAGGCGAGGCCCTTCACTTGCCAGGTGGTGAGCCGCAGTGGAGCTCCGGATCGAAATTCAGGGGCCGCCGCCCAGTTGGTGTCGCGCGGCTCAGTGATGTAGAACCACCCCGATTTCCACCCCTTCACCGTCTCCACAAAGGAGCCTTCAGGCCATGTAACGTTGGGCATCTTGCCCACCATGGCACCTTCGCACTCTGCCTGTTGGCCTCTCACCACCTTCGGTTTTACATTAAAGGTCTTCAGCCATAGGCCGAAGTGAGGCGGGATACGGAGGAAGGCCTCAAAAACGACAATAAATGCCGAGATTTTGAGGACAAAGTTGGTGGATAGATCGTGGAAGTCTAGCCCGTAGTAAAACATTAGTCCGCAGATGAACGGGTGGAGAGGGAATCATAGCCCGCAGATGAAATGTGCGAGAAATACAACCCTCTTATGTGGCTCTGGGGTAGGGACGATCTGTCCTTCGGCCGGGAGACAGTGAACGTTCTCCTTGGCCAAGTATCCGGCCCCTCAAAGTTCCTTGATGTCTTTCTTCTTGACAGAAGAAGCCATCCACTTGCCACCAGCTCCGAATCCGGACATGGTTGGAGTACTTTCTTTGGCAGGGGAAGCTAGGGCTTGGGCGCTGGAGCTCTAGAATGGATCTGCGGAGGAAGGAGAAGGCAGGGGTGAGTAAGGATTAATCCTTACTCCTTATAAAGGCCGCGAATATCAAGCGCCTCCCTGCTCGCCTTAAAACTTGCCTACTCCCAAGGGCTGTGTAAATGGCACGGTTGGGTTACCCATGCTTGTATTGATGAGAATCACGTAATAAGGGGACACGATCTCTGCTTTGACAAGACATGCCAATGGCAACCGCGTCTCGAAATGTGGAGCGGCAGGCAAAAAAATGGTTCGAAATTATGACCGGATGGACATGATGTCATGTTGTACAAGTTGTCAGCGGATTGGACTCGTGTATTATTATATTCTCTCTACGATTGTGTGTAGTGTTTGTTACAGGTCCGGACACGATCAATTCGTCTGAAGTCTATTTTGGAGTTCGGAAGGAGCAACCCGCCTTGCAATGCTGAAGACAGCACTACGCACCAGATACTGGAGGATCACGGGTTCTGGCAAAATGCTCGAGGTTCGAACACTAGGGTCCGTGCGAAGGTTTTCTCCCTATCGATCCACGCCCTAGCTTGCTAAGATCTCGTGGATGAACTCCACGAACTTGCAACACAAAGACACAAGATTTATACTGGTTCGGGCCACCATTGTGGTGTAATACCATACTCCAGTGTGGTGGTGGTAGATTGCCTCTTGGGCTGATCATGAACAGTACAAGGGGAAGAACAACCTCCTGAGGTTGAGGTGTTCTTGTGCTTGGAGAACTTGTGTGGGTGAGATGCCTCTGAATGAGTTCTTTTTCCCTCTCCTCCTCCCTATTGTGGTGGCTAGGTCTACTTATATAGGCCCTGGTCCTCTCCCCAAATATTGAGCGGGAAGGGAGCCAACAACGGCCAATTTGAAAGGGGACAACTAGTACAACTTATCCTGACAAAAGTAGTCTTCGCCTGCAAAAGGCTCTGGTGGTGACGCCGTCTTGGGCTCCATGGTGACCTTCGTCTTGCCGTCCTGCTGGTCTTGCTCTCGTTGCACCAATATGGAAACCTTTCCTTGATGCCTCGGTACTCCATGCCTGCGCTTGCCCCCTTGGCACCGAAGAGGAAACAAGGACCCTGCACGCGCTGGCACCCGCCTGGCCTCGATCGTCATAGCTCACGTCATGAGGAACTCGCGAGGTTTGCCTTGCCTTGATCTCTCCGCCCCTCGTGAGCCTGCCTAGCGAGGCCGCTCCTGAGGAGGTCTTGCATCGTCAGCCTCGCGAGGCTTGGGCCCTCACGAGGGTCTTGAATACCTCGTCGATGAAGATGGGCCGTACAGACCTGCTAGCTCAGCCACGCCGTGGGCCGCAGGAAGGCAAGTCTAGGGACCCCCGTTCCTAGAACACCGACAGTAGCCCCCGGGCCCAAGGCACGCTCGGGCTTGGCTTCGAGGCGAAGCGAAATGTCAAGCACGGAGCACCGCGGGCCCCAAAAGCCTATGACCTTGATTGACGCGTGGCGGTTGATTGGACGTGGGCGTCTCCGCTTCCCCATGCTGCCTCGGCAACTGCCCGACTTTACAACTCCCTGCGACATGCAAGGAAAACCATCATTACATGTGATCGTGGGGGCGCTGGTAGGCCTTCTCCTGCTATAAATGTGGAAGGGGGCAGAGCCCCCGTCCCCCACTTCTTCCCATTCCACTTGCTTCTTCTTCCCCCGCTCTACTGCTAGTAGCAACTTCAATGGCGCTGATCCGAAGATTCTCTGCTGACGAGAAGGGAAAGATTCCCCTTGACATGTCGGCACTGCTTCCGCCGAAGAAGGGGCCAGTCCACCGTCGCGACGCTGTGGTGATGCAGGTGGTGACGAGGACTTGGTGTGAGCGGCCTCCTCCTAGGTATCCACTGCCCTTGCACGCCCAAGCTGGGGGCTCGGGAGGAAGGAGCAACGAGCATCGGCGCGTGCACCGTGGCCAAGGTCGACGCGCTGCGGCGACGAGTGCCGTCGCTCCTGGAGTCCACGTCGCGGGCTCCTCGCGCGAGCTCGTGTTGTGGGCAGCGATGCCCCCAAGCTCCTGGATCTACTTCCCGCGCTTCTTCTCTGACATGATGCCGCTGAGGGGGACTCTCGAACTCTGGTTGCAGCACGTCGACTATGACGCTCCGGCGACCGGAGCAGAGATTGAAGCAGTCTCCACCGGCAAGATCTTTACGACCCGTGGCTGGGGCGAGGTCGCGCGGGTTTGCCGTGTGGAGGGCACCCTCGCAATCCACTTCGAGTACAACATCACCTCCACGCTGTTCTTCAAGGTATTCGACGCGGAGGGTCGCCGCTTGGAGTGTTGCCCCGAAGGGGAGCGCCAGGATGAGGTGCGCCCCGCTCGTGTTTGCTCTAGCAACAGCGAGTCTTGGGAGTCCAGCGGTTCTCCCGAGCTCTACGAGACTCCGGAGACGTGTGACGACAGCTACGTGCCCCCAAGCTCTCGCCGCGCCCGGAGCAGGGCCGCAAAGTACGGCCACCACCGTCGCTGATACGGATGGGGTTGGCGCCGGCCTCCCGCAGCCCACTGTTGATGATGGCGTCGGCCACAGGGGTGTGTAGATAGGATTCTCCTTGGTTCTCGTCTTTTGTTCCCTGCGAGGAATCGAGAAGTACCCCGTGGGGTCCTGTAAAGAGTCTGCAATGTCTTTTGTTGATATTATCCCAATTATGGAAGCCTTGTGAGTGCAAGTCCTCTTTATGCTCGGTCTTCCCTTTCCAATCTCGAGACAGCTTGTTGCTCTATGCTCACATGTCTCGGTTCCTAGGCAAGCTTCAGCCGTCGCTGGTATGCCAGGTCGCGTGCCGTGGTCAAGGCCAGGAGGTGAGCGGCCCGAGGTCCAGTAAGAGCTCCTGAGGCGCGATGCTCAGGGGGTCCCCTTTAGCGATCAAGCAGCCATGTTAAGATAAGAAAGGGAGGTGACGTTGCCGCAACAGGACTACAGCGAGCGTGCCCCCTAGGTTCCAACGATTAGTTGATCTGAGCTCATGACTTATCTTGGTGGTCCGGGGTCGATTCTTCGTGATGTGCCGGACCTGTGCACGAACATCTGCAGCGTAGCTAGGTTAGGCCCATACGAGCCTTCCCCTTTCCTGTGCTCTCCTTTGTGCTCAACGTCCTCAGGTCCCGGCCCTCGAGCGAGCTCAGCCGCCGCTGGTATGCCAGGTCGCGTGCCGTGGACAAGGCCAGGGGGTGAGGGCTGGAGAGCCAGTAAGAGCTCCTGAGTCGCGATGCTCAGGAGCCCCCCTTTTACATGCAAGCGGATTACTTGGAAGAGGAGGGAGCTCGCGGGGCCGCCTGGTGTTATCCTCATGAGATTCCTGCGAGCCAGCACGAGGAAGAACACGATCTGTCGTTATGGTTACCAGCCTACCGCTGGTTGCTCCGCGAGGGGGTGAAGGCACAGAGGGCCCGATGAGGTGATGTGCGCGGGGCATGCCGCGAGCCAGAGCTCGACCGCTCAGGTTTTTCGATGTGGCAGGGACGGACCCGTGCACCAGCGCCGTGACGACGTGAGGAAGCCCCGTGGGAGGCGACGATTGAGCAGGTAGTAATCATAGTTAGATTAAACATGAGAGTAGCAGGCTTAAGTAAGTGCATGGGAGATACGTGGCACTGGGTCAGGCCCGAGCGGTTTGGGGATGATGCAGCCCGAGGGGCGTTCCCAACAAGGTAAGCTAAAGACATAAAAAGGGATACATGCCACAGGGACGGACCCACGCAGCCTGCGAATGATGCAGCCCGAGGGGCACTCCCAGCTAAATGAACTCGGAAAATGTCACCTGGTTATGTTGACAAAGGAGAGTTGGGGCAGCTGAAGGTGCGCAGTGAAGGGGTTGCTTCTCACGAGCCACCGGGGCCCTGAGCCTCAGGAGGCTCTGGGGGCTCAGGTGGTTCCTTGAGGACCGTCTCCATCTCCATCAGGACGGCGTGGTGTCTGGCCTCCTAAGCCGCTAGGATGCGCCGCAAGTTGCGTTGGTAGGCAGACGACATGCTCGGCAGGCCGAAGGGCATGCGAATGTAGCTGTGCGGTGGTCCCTCGCAGCGTCCCACGCGTGAAGGCTAGAAAAGCTCCTGAGAAGAGGCCATGTTGAGCCCTGGAACGTCAATGCAGACGCGCAGCCCGGCATCCTTGCTTGGATGGGAAGCTGGGCCTCGTGAGTGGCGGTCACCGCGCATGGCCCTTGCGTCTTGCAATTCCTCGGTGGTCTTGGTGATGAACTCCTGAACAGTGGGCGATCCGTTCCCTGTGCCCTCCTGAGGGAAACGTGCCGTGAAGCACGCCTCCAAGTGGTGCCCAAGCGCCTCCCTCGTGATGTGGGCAAGGTCTAAGGCCTTCAAGAAGAAAGCCCCCGAGCCCTGCCCGAGAAAGGCGCCAGGCGCGCCTTCCTATGCGATTGAGGGAGGCGCCCCGGGAGCGGGCACAGATCCTGACGAGGCTCCAGCTGTGACGCCACCCTCCTGGGGTCCTGCACGGCACAACTGCTTCTTCTTCTTAGGGATGACCTCAGGAGGGCCCTCGCCCTTGCTGTCGGGGTTGTCGATTGCTGCAGCTTGGAAGGCACGCTCGAGGGAGCACACCGCATCTCTTTCTTCACATGGGACCGTGATGATCCCGCCGCTTCCCGGCATCTTGAGGACATTTTAGCTGTGATGGGTCACCACCATGAAGTTGGCCAGGGCTGGATACTCAAGGATGGCATTGTACGGCATACGGTTGTGCACAACATCGAAGTCGATGAGCTCGCTGTGGTAGTTCTTGCGTTCCCCGAAGGTGACAGGGAGGCGGACCTGCCCTATCGGTGTGGTGGAACCGTCGGTCACTCCTAAGAAAGGCTTGGTAGGCTAAAGCTGGTCATATGGCACTTGGAGGTTGTCGAACGTGTCGACGGACAGGACGTTGAGCCCTGCGCCACCGTCGATGAGTGTCTTGGTAACTTGCAGGTTGCTGATGACTGGGGATTAAAGCATCGGGAGGGCGCCAGCGGTAGCTGCGCACTTGAGCTGATCTGCCGAGTTGAGCGTGATGGGGCACTGGGACCATCTAAGCGGGTGTGTGGCTTCGAGCTTGGGGAGGACTGCATTCACTTCACGAGTAAACTACTTGAAGATACGCTGCGAGGCTGGGGCCTGGGCTCCGCCCAAGATGCAGGCGATAGCACGCGGTTCCTGGAAGCCCCCAGCCTCCTCGTATTGATGGTGTTCGTCATTCCTTCTTGGAGGTGGCGCCAGCGGAGGGAGTCTGGCGTTCCCTTGAGGTCGATCCTCACGAGGCCGGTCGCGCCACTCCTGGCGTGGGCCATGGTCATCCCAGCGTCTGCCACCATGTCCTCCTCCTCGGTTGTAGCCCTGGTCACCGTGCTTGGGGCGTCGACCAAAGTGTCCTTTGCGAATGGCTCTGAGCTCTTGACAGTCGCTGGTGTTGTGGGCATTCAGGTTGCGGAAGGCGTAGAACGGATGGCTGCTCTTGGATGACTCTGGTTAGTCTCTACCATGCTTGGTGTCTGGTTCTGCTACGAGCACGGCTGCTCCCTTGCGCTTCAGGTCCTTGGCCTTGGCTTTCTTCTCCTCCGGGTCTGCGGCTGGGAGCTCGAGGAGGGAGAGGCGCCCCTCCTCCACTCTTGCGCACTAGGTCGCCAGGTTGAACAACTCCAGGGACGTGCACAACTCCTTGTGGATAGCGAGCTCTTCCTTCATCTTAACGTCGCGGACGCCATCAGAGAACGCAGAGATGATGGCCTCGTCTATCACCTTGGGGATCTTGAGGTGGACATTGTTGAAGCGCTGGATGTACTTCTGGAGGGTCTCTCCCAGTTGCTGCCTGACGCTGCGCAGGTCACCCGTAGCCAGCGAGCGCTCGCGAGTGCCCTGGAAGTTGGCGACGAAGCGGTTGTGCATCTCGTCCCAGGAGGAGATCGAGCCCGGTGGCAGGTTCAGGAGCCAGGAGCGGGCGCCATCCTTGAGAGCCATGGGAAACCAGTTCGCCATGAATTTCTCGTCGCCGTTGGCCGCTTCAATGCTCAGCTCGTAGAGCTGCAAGAACTCCGCGGGGTCGGAGGTGCCGTCGTAGCGAGGAGGCAGATCCGGCTTGAACTTGCCTGGCCAGGCAACGCTACGCAGCTCGGGGGTGAAAGCGGGGCAACCGACTGTGGTCACCGGGGTCAGCCTTGGGGGTGGAGCTTGGTCTTGATGGGGTCCGCCCCCTGCCGCTATAGGTGGTGCGCGGTCTTGCCGCAGCAGCCGGTCCTGGCGCGGTGGCACGAGGAGTGGCGGAGCATTTTCTTGCAGTCGAGGGACTTCTTGATAGCTTCTTTCTTCACGCGCAGGCGTGAGACGCGGTGGGTCGTGTCATGGAGCCGCGCGCCTTGGCGCCAAGGTGCTGTCTTGGGGCAGAGATGGTGGAGGCGCTCCGTGAGCTACGTGGCCCGTAGCTGGTGGAGGGCGAGGTGGAGAGAGGGACGGCGCAGTGAAGCCCCCTGCGGCGTGGACAAGCTCGGCGATGCGGTTGAGCCAGTCCTCGTAGAGGTCGTCGACCGGTCGGTAGTGTAGGAGCTCGTGCGCCATGAGGAGCACGGCCCGTGCATCCATGGGAGGGAACGTGCATGAGAAGAAGAACCGGGTGGGGTCAGCGATGGAGTGGCGGTGCGGCCGCCCCGCCGCACCGAGGGGTGCAGCGAGGATGCTTCGCTGCTTGTTCCCCGCCGGGCTGGTGGCGGCAAGCGACGGGGAATGACGAAGTGGCCCGCCGATGGGAGCCGTCAGAGCGACGAGGGTGGCGAGGGCAGCCCGTCGCTTAGCACGAGCGCGCCGCGCATCTGCCATGGAGACGACGGAGCAACGAGGCTCGGAGTGACGGAGGGAAGCTTCGGCGCACCCCTACCTGGCGTGCCAAATGTCGGATTATGGGTTCCGACAAAATCCTCGAGGTTTGAACACTTGGGTGCGTGCGAAGGTTTTCTCCCTATCGATCCACGCCCTAGCTCGCTAAGATCTCGCGGATGAACTCTAAGAACTTGCAACGCAAAGACACAAGATTTATACTAGTTCGGGCCACCTTTGTGGTGTAATACCCAACTCCAGTGTGGTGGTGGTGGATTGCCTCTTGGGCCGATGATGAACAGTACAAGGGGAAGAACAGCCTCCTGAGATTGAGGTGTTCTTGTGCTTGGCGAACTTGTGTGGGTGAGATGCCTCTGAATGAGTTCTTTTTCCCTCTCCTCCCGCCTACTGTGGTGGCTAGTTCTACTTATATAGGCCCTGGTCATCTCCCCAAATATTGAGCGGGAAGGGAGCCAACAATGACCAATTTGAATGGGGACAGCTAGTACAACTTAACCTGACAAAAGTAGTCTTCACCAGCAAAAGGCTCTGGTGGTGACGCCGTCTTGGGATCCATGGTGACCTCCATCTTGCCGTCCTGCTGGTCTTGGTCTCATTGCACCGATATGGAAACCTTTCCTTGATGCCTCGGTACTCCATGTCTGCGCTTGCACCCTTGGCACCAAAGAGGAAACAAGGACGCTGCGCGCGCTGGCGCCCGCCTGGTCTCGATCGTCATGGCTCACGTCACGAGGACCTCACGAGGATTTCCTTGCCTTGATCACTCCGCCCCTCATGAGCCTGCCTGGCGAGGCCGCTCCTGAGGAGGTCTTGCATCGTCCGCCTCGCGAGGCTTGGCCCCTCGCGAGGGTCTTGAATACCTCGTCAATGAAGATTGGGCGTACAGACCTGCTAGCTCAGCCACACCATGGACTGCAGGTAGGCAAGTCTGGGGACCCCCGTTCCAAGAATGCTGATAGATACCTTGTCATTGAAGCCAGGTTCATGGGCTACTGAGGGAGTCCTGGACTAAGGGGTCCTCGGGCGTCCGGCCTGTTAGCCATGGGCCGGACAGATGGGCTGTGAAGATACGAAGACCGAAGACTGTACCCGTGTCCAGATAGGACTCTCCTTGGCGTGGAAGACAAGCTTGGTGTCAAATATGTAGATTCCTTTCTTTGTAACCGACCTTATGTAACCCTAGATCCTCCCGGTCTCTATATAAACCAAAGGACTTAGTCCGGATAGAGGAGACTCATTATCATAGCCATACAAGCTAGACCTCTAGGGTTTAGCCATTACGATCTCGAGGTAGATCAACTCTTGTAACACTCATATTCATCAATATCAATCAAGCATGACGTAGGGTATTACCTCCTTAGAGAGGGCCCGAACCTGGGTATACATCGTGTCCCTTGTCTCATGTTACCATCGACCTTAGAAGCACAGTTCGGGACCCCCTACCCGAGATCCACCGGTTTTGACACCGACAGTCAGTGCCGCCATGGGCTACGTCACCCGTCTGGGATGGCGGGAGAGAAAGCGATTGGGATGGAGCTGGGACCTCACCGACGGCATTCACGAGCTCGACGATGCGGCCAAGCTAGTCGTTGGTGGGGTAGTCGCAGCAGCTCTCGCGCCATGAGCAGCATTGCGTGACTGTTTGCCGGCCCGTGGCGAAGAAGGGAGGACGACACCGTGGCGGGAGTGGGCGACAGAGTGGCGGTGCGACCATCATGCCACACGGAAGGTCGCAATGATGAGTCCTGCTGCTCGTGTGCAACAGTGTCAGTGGCAGCATTAGCCATGGGAGAGGCAGAGCGGTGGAGCGCGTCGTTGCCCACAAGTGCCGTCTGGGCAACACGAGCGGTCCTGCGCTCGCCGCGGACCCAGCGCATGTTGGCCATGGGGGCGACGAAGCGGGGACGAAGCGGGGACAAAGCGGATGTGGAAGAAGGACTTTGACACGCCCCTACCTGGCGTGCCAAATGTCGGATTCAAGATTCTGTAGACCCAAGGAGGTTCAAACTCTGGGACATGTGCGAAGATCTCGGCCCCTCAAGTCCCAGGCTCGTCACCCTACAGCCTAGTCTTATCGAGTACGCGCGAGCGGGGACATAGATGAACACAGAAGTTTACCTAGGTTCGGGTCATCTTGCTATGTAAAACCCTACTCCTGTTTTGTGGAGGATTGGCATAACGAGGGGCTAAGGTTGAACAAGTACAGTGGATGAACAGCCTCACGAGGGCTCTGGTGGTGAGGGTGGAAACGATCTGATCCCTCTACGATGGTGGCTAACCTATATTTATAGTGGCCTTGGTCCTCTTCCCTCGAAACTTAGGCGGGAAGGGATCCCACAATGGCCAATTTGAAAGGGGACAAGTAGTACATATTATCCTGATGAAAGGTGTTCTTCTCCTGCAAATCTTTTGGTCGTGACGCAGCAGTAGGCTCATTGATGACATTCATCCTGCCGAGCTCGAGGTCTTGGCGTTGTTGCACCAGAATGGAAACCTTTGGGGGACTCCTCGGGAACCTGCGCTCTTCCTTCTCTCCTTAGCACCAAAGAGGAAACTACCTCCTCTATGCCCGCTGGTGTCCGCCTGGCCTTGGTCGTCATGGCTTACATCATCGCAACCTCTTGAGGTTGGCTACCTGGTGAGGCCGCCCCTCTGGAGGTCTTGGCGTCGTTCTGCTCGCGAGGCTGGGGCCCTCGCGAGGGTCTTGTCTTGGAGACCTTGCAGCTGGGCCATACAAGGATGTCGAGGGCACCACGCCATGGGTAGCAGGTAGGCAGGTCTGGGTACCCCCGTTCCCAGAACGCTGATGGCGGCCCCCCAAGGCCCCTCGCGGGACGGATATCTCTAGGCTCACCACCCCACCTCGCGCTGCACGTGGGTGATGCGAGCCACGATGAACGGAGCCAGGAAGGCGCCAAGCGGGCGTAGGCAAGGATGGTTTCCTCTTTGGTGCTAGAGGAAAAAGGCTAGCGCACAGGTTCCCAAAGCAGCCCCAAAGGTTACCTCTTTGGTGCAACAAGACCAGGACGGCAGGCTCATCGGGACGGAGGTCATCGCCGAGCCTACCAACGCGTCATGCCCAAAAGCTTTGCAAGCGAACACCACCTTTTGTCAGGATAAGATGTACTAGTGTTCCCCTTCAAAATTGGTCATTGTGGCATCCCATCCCGCCTAGGGTTTCAGGGGAAGAGGACCAAGGCCAATATAAGTATAGGTTAGTCTCCATCATAGAGAGGGGTCGATCTTTGAGCCCTCCCGAGGCAGTTCATCCTTGTACACTCATACTCACCCTCCTCACGAGGCAAACCACTAGAATGCAGGAGTAGTGTCTTACACCCCAAGGTGGCCTGAACCTGGGTAAACCACCGTGTTCCCTCCCTTCTTCCCGCTCGCCTGAGCATGATGGAGCATCTCTGTGAGGCCGTGAGAAGTGAGTTGTATCCTATTGGAGTCCTCCGCACACACCCCAAAGTTCCAACCTTTCCTTGGGCCCCCCGAGCCCCGATTACGACATTTGGAGCGCCAGGTAGTGGTGTGCAGGAGTTCCTTCACTTCATTCCAACCCTGCACCACCGTCCCCATGGCCGACGCTCATCGTGTTTGTGCCGAGTGTCATGCGGCTCATGTCGCCCAAACAGAGCCAATGGGCCGCAGAGACTGCCGCTTCTACCCATCAGCCACAGCCAACGTCGCCATTGACCGGGCTGCTCACGAGCAGCGGGACTCTTCCCTGCCACCCTTCAAGCAACGAGACGGCCGCACCGCCATGCCTTCTCTCACTCCGGCCATGACTTTTGTCCTCCCATGCTTACAGCGGGCCGACAAACCCACAGGCTGGGCTGCTCATGGCGCGTGAGCTGCTGCGTTACCGCCCCGCCAACAAAGGCCATGACGTATGGCTTGGCCGTGTGACCAAGCTTATCAACGCCACGGGCGAGGTCCCTGCGCCCTCCCACTCACTCCATCCCCCGCCGTATCATGCACACGACGTGGCACACGTCATACCTCCGCCTCCTCCCCTGTGCGACGACAACGCCGAGCGCTGACATGATGCACGGCCACGTTGCTCCCCGCATGGAGCACCGGTGCTGGCTCGAGATGGGGCCGGTTGCCAGATTGTGCATTAGACATTGCATGATGCACATGCGCCTACTACGCCCCGCATCAAATCAAAGACCGAGATATCGAGGAATCTGCAGTGCCTGGGCGCCAGGACCATGTCAGTCGCAACTGTGTTACCCCCGCGCCGGTGAGCACTGCCGGCTGCCGCGCCTTCAGCTGAGAGATGCGTCGGGTGGTTTGGTCGGTCAAGCTCAAGATAGAGCTGCCCCCATGCTACGACGGCATCCCCGACCCCGCGGAATTCGTCCAGCTCTACGCATTGAGCATCGAGGCGGCAAACAGCGACAACAAGGTCATAGGGAACTGGTTCTCCATGGCCCTCAAGGATGGTGCGTGTTCCTGACTCATGAACACGCTGAGGGGTCAATCTCCTCATGGGACTAGCTCCGTGGGTAGTTCATCGCCAACTTCCAAGGCACCCGTGACCACACCCTCACCATCAGCGACCTGCAACACGTGAAGCATTGCCCTGGCGAGACCCTTCGCAAGTACATTTAGCGCTTCACGCAAGTCCGCCTCAAGATCCCAAAAGCCTCGGATGAAGCCATCATCTCGGCATTCACCGAAGGCGTCACAAACGTCAGGATGAACGAGAAGCTCACCATCAACGATGAGCTGTGCACGACGCTGGAGCTGTTCAACCTGGCTGACAAGTGCGCCAGGGTGGTGGAAAGTTGCATCTCCCTCCTCAACAACCCTGACGTCGAGCCTGAAAACAAGAAGGCCAAGGACAAGGAAGTGAACCACAAGGGCCCCGCCTTGCTGGTAGCGGAGCCTGAGCTGAAGCGCGGCTGTGACCATGACGAGCCCGCCAAGGAGGGTTTGCATTTTGTGTCCTCCACAATGTGTGCACCCACAACACTGTCACAGCCCTAGAAATTTCCTGCAAATAGTTGCCTCTGCATCCATGCATCATGGTTAAATTTTGTTATACTTGAATTGGGGATTGTTCAAACTCTAGCAGATAATAATTTCAACTAGGTTCAATTTAAAAGTATTTTCAATGAACCCAAAATGCGCTTTAAAAAAGTTCATGATTTTTGATAAAGGTGAAAACCAATGCCAAAAATGATGCACTTATTTCTAGGACATTCTGGATTTTTGAATTAACTCATATCGTATTTGAATTGAGGCATTTAAAATGAAGTAAATATATTTTTAAATGATCCAACAATTCTAGAATTAGTTAAGGGCCTCTGGAATAAATCATGTAGTGCCCCTAATTATTTTCAGAATTTCTAGAAGTGTTTTGGTTTGAAAACCAAATTAAAACAATTGCATAATTATAAAACAAAACAGAAAATAGAAAAAGAGGAAAACTTACCCAGCGGCCCACTTACCTATAGCCGGCCAAGCTGCACCAGCCCACCTCCTCCTCCCTCCTACTGTCCTCAACCTCCTGCTAGTGGGCAGGAGGGCGTGTGGCCTGTGCGCGCGACCACGTGCTACGCCACTTCCTGCTTCCCGCTGTTGCCTCGACGCACCTACGAACGACACGTGATCCCTCGACCATCTCTCCCTCTCTCTTGCCCTCATCCTGTCCTTTGCTCCCTCCCCTCTCTCTACCCGTGGGTGCCCGAGAACACCGATGAGCACAACCATGTCCACCGCCTCCCCCTCACCTCCTCGCCCGCTCCACGAGCTCCGCCATCGACCGCTATGCCGTATCCACCGACCCACGCGCCCGGAAGGCCCTTGGAGCACCGTCACCGACCTCTTCTTCACCGTCGGCCGCCGTGGATCTCCACCTTCGATTTGCTGCCGTCCAAGCTTCCCCGAGCACGCTAGCATTCATTCGGCACTGCTGTAAGCACCATAGGGTTTTCCCCTCTCCCGACGGTCAAACCCTTCCCCTAGCCAGCCTAGCCACCGAGGCCGAGAGCTCTGTGCCATCAGCCATGGTGCCGCCGTGGCCAGAGCCCGAACCAGCCGCTCCCAGGTGCGTCATCTTTCTCCTCGCCTACCCAGGACCCATAGCCACCACCAACTCCTCCCCACATGCCCTCTATCGCCAGCCCGAGCACGCCCGTAGGTCCGACCGCCATCGCGAGCTTGCTTCCGATGAGCTCGGTCGAGCTCAGCCTCTCCCTCTTGCTCATATGGATGTGGTCGAGCACCAGCTATGTGTAGGTTGCCTCTGCCATCATTTTGGTCAGCAGTGGGCTTTTCCCAAGCCGTTCCACCGTCACTGGGCTCGCCGGCGGTTGAATGACAGCGGGGTTGACCTTTTGACCGAGGTTTGACCTTCCCCGGGTCATCGACAGGTGGGCGCAGGCCCTGATGATTTTGGTTTAGCTGCTAATCATATTTAGGCAAATCACTAAGTTAATGACATTTGGGTGTCGAATTATGGGTTCTGGCAAACCCTTGAGGTTCAAACACTGGGGTGTGCACGGAGAACACACTCTCTCTCTAGCTCGCTCGCACAACAATCTCAAGGCCTAGCTCGACGAACCCAAGGAACAAGAGACACAGAGGTCTATACTAGTTTGGGCCACCGTTGTGGTGTAAGACCCTAGTCCATTGTGGTGTTGGTGGATTGCCTCGAGGGCTAGGGATGAACTGCCTCCTGAGGAGAGGTGTTCTTTAGCTCGATGAGCTGGTGTGTGTGAGGGTCGTCCGAATGATCCATCCAAGATCTCCTCCTACGGTGGTGGCTAGTCCTATCTATAGAGGCCCCGGTCCTCTTCCCAAATGTTAGGCGGGAAGGGATCCCACAATGGCCAATTTGAAGGGAGACAACCAGTACAAGCTATCCTGACAAAAGGTGGTCTTCGCCGACCAAAGACTCTGGTGGTGATGCTGATGTGGGCTCCATGGTGACCTCCGTCCTACTGTCATGCTGGCCTTGGTCTCGTTGCACAAATATGGAAACCTTTGCCTGATGCCTCGAGACTCCTCGCCTGCGCCTGCCTCTTTAGCACCAAAGAGGAAACTGGTACACTACGCCCACTGGTGCCCGCCTGGCCTTGGTCGTCATGGCTCACGTGACGTGAACCTCGCGAGGTGCCCCTTGCATAGATATCTCCGCTCCTCGGGAGCCAGCCTAGTGAGGTTGCCCCCAAGGAGGTCCTGGCGTCGTCCACCTCATGAGCCTTGGCCCCTCGCGAGGGTCTTGAGTTGATGCTGCATATGATGGGTTGTACCAGGCCACTGGTGGAGCCACACCGTGGGCCGCATGCAGGCAATTCTGGGTACCCCCATTCCCAAGACGGTGAAAGTGGGCCTAGAGATCTAATTAACCAAAATTAGGATTAACAATAGTGTTAAATAACCTAGTTAATTAGAGTAGACACTGACATATGGGTCCCACAGGTAAGGTTTGACCTAGCCGACCCAGTTGACTTGCTGACATCATAGTGACGCGATGCTGACGCAGTAAATGTTTCTGGAGTTTAAAGTAAATCAATAATGATTTATTTATGTCAAAAAATGTCCTAAACTTCTAAAGTTCAAAAAAAGAATCAATTGTTGCTTAGAATGAAATCCAAAGAATTTGTTTATGGCATTTTTCATGCATGTTAGAACAAATTATTGCTAATATCTAGAAGAAATCAAATAAATAGCATTTAAATAACCACATGTGGAGTTTGAATTTGAACCTTTGGTTCAAACCAACTTCATTTAATTGTGTTGCTAGTGGCATTAGCTCAATGAACATCATATTGTCATGGCATGAACATGCATCATATTGTTGCATTGCATTGATTGTGTTCTATCATATTTGCCGGTGTTTGTTCCCTCTCAGTAAACGTTGTTACGACAATGTGATCGATGACACTGATGAAGACCTAATACTACCTTCAGAGTGACAGACAAGCAAACCCCTTTTGAGCATTCTGATACAATCCCACTCTCTTATTCTTGCTCCCCTTTATTGCATTAGGACAACAACGATTCAAATGTTACATGTTGCGGTACCTGAACCCTATCCTCTACATGATCTGTCATTGCCACAGTAAATAGTTGAAACCCACTAGCATGAGTAGGAGTTGTTTGAGCCATGAAGTGCCTACTCATTTATGCTTGCTTGTTATGCCCGCTATCCTTAGAGTTGCGTCAGGTTTGATTCATTTGGGATGGATTGGAGTGGTGTGAACATGTCCTACTATTGAGAGCTAAGTGTGTGAACATGATTTGTTAAAGGTAGCAATGAGAGGTCATGTAGGAGTACATGGTGGGTTGTCTCACTGAAACCATCCTCAGGAACTGAGTTCCGTGTTCGTGATCCAAGAATAGTTACTGCCACGCGTTGGGCCCGAAACCTATGGACTCTCTCGGCTTAGTAATCGCCTTGTTCTCTGTCCAGGAGTTGCAAGTTGTTTCTGGTGTTTGTAGGATGTTGGAGGCCGTGCATAGTGCTGACCTTAGGGGTGGGCTGTGATGCGGTAGGCAAGTGGCCCGGTGTACCGAGACACCCGTTTGGTGACTCGGGAACCCTGCACACATCATTTGGGGCTGTAGTGGAAGCATTGGCCGGATTTCCTTGCGGATGGAACCCGAATAGGCGATAAACATGGACTAGAGACTTGTGTGATTAGTTAGGTCGTGGCCGACACCCTCACTGGGCTTTCGCTTCAAGCTTGCCAAGTACATGTTGTGTACATGGCGACAAGTGGTGACAGCATGTGTGAAGAAGTACACCCCTGCATGGTTATTAAAGATCTATTCTAATAGTCGCGTCCGCGGATATGGACTACTTGGAATGCTTACATTGTTCATAGATAACTGGAAGTGGATACTATAAAATGCGCAAGATAAGCGTGAGTGCTATGGATGGCCTTCTCGTAGGGAGACGGTAGAGGATCCACAGTGGTGTATTGTTATGCTGAACTTGTGGACTCGTGTGCGCCACCTCAAAGAAGTTACTGGCAATCGTAGATAAGGACAGCCACTGATTCAAGGCTGGCTTGCTACAGTTAAACTCCACCACCCCCTTTGTTGATACTGATGCATATGTGGTTAGTTCTGATGTAAGTCTTGCTGGATACATTTTTACTCACGTTCGCTTAATTTATGTTTTGCAGAGAGACTTCTGTCTCACTAGTAGTTCCACGTGGGCTTCGAGAATTAGCTTGGGAATCACAAACACAGGTCTGGCTCTTTTCGAGGGTCTTGTAGATAGACATGCTTTCTAGCCTTCTTTCTTTTCAGTTGTCTGTACTCAGACATGTTTATGCTTCCGCATGTGCCTGTTGCTTGTATGACATGAATGTTGGGTCATGAGACCCATGTTTGTAATATCTGGCTCCTCGGAGCCTATTGAATAAATACTTTGAGTCGTAGAGTTCTGTTGTGATGCCACGTTGTATTTACACATATCGAGCATATTGTGTGTATGTCATTGAAATGCTTGGTGTCAGTGTCAAAACCGGCGGATCTCGGGTAGGGGGTCCCGAACTGTGCGTCTAAGGCAGATGGTAATAGGAGGCAGGGGACACGATGTTTTACCCAGGTTCGGGCCCTCTTGATGGAGGTAAAACCCTACGTCCTGCTTGATTAATATTGATGATATGGGTAGTACAAGAGTAGATCTACCACAAGATCAGAGAGGCTAAACCCTAGAAGCTAGCCTATGGTATGATTGTATGTTGTCCTACGGACTAAAACCCTCCGGTTTATATAGACACCAGAGAGGGTTAGGGTTACCCAAGGTCGGTTACAAAGGAGGAGATACACGTATCCGTATTGCCTAGCTTGCCTTCCACGCCAAGGAGAGTCCCATCCGGACACCAGACGAAGTCTTCAATCTTGTATCTTCATAGTCTAACAGTCCGGCCGAAAGATATAGTCCGGCTGTCCGGATACCCCCTAATCCAGGACTCCCTCAGTAGCCCCTGAACCAGGCTTCAATGATGATGAGTCCGGTGCGCAGTATTGTCTTCGGCATTGCATGCCAGGTTCCTCCTCCGAATATACCATAGAAGAATTTGAATACAAGGATAGTGTCCGACCCTACAAAATAAGTTCCACATACCACCGTAGAGAGAATAATATTTCCACAAATCTAATCTGCTGACTTGTTTTGGCGACATGACGTTATGCCATGGCCTGGTGATTATTCGAACCGTTTCCTTTAACTATCCCCGCACATAACGCGAAGCAGTTTTTGACATGTCTCATCAAAGCAGAGATCATGTTCCCCTAATTACGGGATTCTCATCAATATGGTCGTGGGTAACCCAACCGCGTCTAGGACTCCTAGATTATAGGCAAGTCCAAAACGGCCACGGAGAGGACGCTTGATATTCACCCTCTTTATAAAGGGACAAGGCTTTCACTTTTTTCCCTCCCGTGCTCAATCGAACCCTTCACCCGCCTCGAGTTCTAACACCCAAAGCCCAGGTCAGGTGTTCCGGATCTTCAATTATGTCCGGATCCGGCCTTCAAGGCCGGTGGATGCCCTCCTCCGTCACGGAAGAGGATATCAAGAAGTTGAGGGAGGCCAGATACCTGACCGCCGAGGTTTCGCATCGGCTGCCTGCCCGAGGGCAGGTCGTCCCTACTCCTGAACCCAACGAAGACGTCGTGTTCATCTCCCACTTCCTCCGAGGCCTAGCCCTCACACTGGATCCCTTCGTAAGGGGTTTGATGTTCTATTACGGGCTAGACTTCCATGATCTAGCACCGGACTCCTTTCTCCACATCTCGGCATTTATTATTGTATGTGAGGCCTCCCTCCGCCTTACCCCTCACTTCGGCTTGTGGCTCAAGGCCTTTGACATGAAGCCGAAGACGGTTGAGGGGAAGCAGATAGCGTGCAGAGGCGCATCAATAAGCCAGATCGCTGGAGCTCCATGGCCAAAAGGTTCCTTTCCAGAGGTGTCCAGATTATGGCAACGGGAGTGGTTTTACATCACAGCTCCGAGAAGCGCCAAGTGGGTGGCTGCCCCTGCTTTCCGCTCGGGCCCTCCACCACAACTGATGTCATGGATTAGCAGAGGGCTGAGCTGGGGTCCAGCCAAGGACGTGCCTGTGCTACAGAGCCGCATTCAAGATCTCTTCGAAGGAGATTTCAATCTGGTCATGGTGGTGCAAGTCATGCTGGTTTGACGAATCCAGCCATGCAAACACCGACCCCTCCGCATGTGGGAGTTCAACCCAGAAGGACCGTGCTCTATTCAGAATTTCCTTGGCCTGACGCACGAGGAGATGTATAAATCATTCTTCGGACACCAAATAGAGTGTTCGGATACTACCGAGGACGTGGGCCTGAGCAGCAACCGCACCGCCGAACAGGTAAATAATCCTCTAGCCGAACACGACGTCTTTTATTTATTATGACGTCATTCCAAGAAATTGCTCTTTGACCAGGACTGGCTAACAAAGGCGAAGATGATTCGGTGTTCGGCTCCCCTTCCTGAGGGTTTGGAAAATCCGGTACTGGAAAAGATGCTCGAGCTGGCGCCTTGCCTGGAGCCCTCAAAGGAAGATAAAGGGGGATAACGAGGGTGAGAGCAGGCCCCCATCGCTACCAATTCCAACCGAGGGAATGAGCTCCTCCGTGAAGGAGGATAACCAAGGGGAAGAATCCGACCTTCTCTCGCTTCGGGGAAGGAAGAGGACCGCCTCCGAAGATTCGGAAACTAATGTTTCTAAACGGGAGAAGAAATATCCACCAGAGGGTCCTACCTTGGGGGGTGCTCTTGCCGCAAAAAGTCCATGCGGGGATCAGCCCTCCAACAAGCTGTAAGTAATCAAAAAGTACTTTAATAGTGAAGATGTACTACCTTTGCTCTGAGGAAAATAACTAAAGCCTTTATCTTGCAGTTTGGACCTTAGTCGTTCTCAGCAGAGCTCGTCTTCGGGGGATCTTCTTCCGGAGATGATGGAGAGCGAAACGCCTCCCCCGGACTCCCCCTCTCAAGAAGTGGGTGACCTTGAAGTGTTGTCACGGAGGGCCTCTCCGGATCCGGTGAGGCCAGAAGATAATCCGATAGTCACCCGAAGTCCCCAGCGTCTGGCTCTTAAAGAGAGCAAACAAAAGAGTCCGGCACCGTCCGGTATACGGTCGGACGTACTGAGGGAGCTGTTGGAGCGAGCGGCCATCTCAAAGGAACACCATACGTTGATGAGTACTGTGATGGAAAGAATTTCGTCCGTCGAAAGCAGATTGCATGAAGCCTTTATGAGTCTACTAACGGGCTTTGAGGTACGTGAAATGATATACTTTTTTGATAGTACCGCAAATGTTAGGTGTGCCCTGTGTATACAGTAGCCCCTGAGACTCTGGTTGTCGTCGAGAATGGCAGCGAACAGAGGATCATAGTCCCAGGTAATAACCAAACTGCCTTTATGTGCAGGTGATGGAAGCTCCGGTGGTTAGCCGGACTAATGAGTTTGCCGAACTAAAGAGGCAACTGGATGCAGCAGACCCCGACATGGAGCTTGTTAACAAGCGGCTTGACGAGTCATAGGGTAAGTAATGTTTTCTGGTGAATGTCACATAGTAAGAGCGGCGTGATGCCAGTATCTTTAATATGTTGTGACTGCAGACGGAGCTGCCACCGTGGAGACCCTTCGGGCGGAACTTGCCCGAGCCAAGTAACAAGCAGGAATTAGTAATGCGGCTGCTTTGAAGGCGGTCGAGGAGTTAAGAGCTGAGAAGGCTGCGCATTGCGAAAGCAAAGAGAAGATGGCCAAGATGGTCGTAAAGTTAAAAGACACTGCCAACCGTTGCCAGTTTCTTGAAGAAGAGAACCGAGTGAAGGCAGCAGACCTTGAAAAGGCCATGGTGGCGACAAAAGACACCGGCTCTGCTATGAGGGCGAAGAAGGAGGAGCTGCGTGAAGCCGGGGATATTACGGCTGGGAAGCCCTTTCTGCTGCAGAGGAAGTTCGGAGAACCCCGGTATGCACCTCTAGATCGGCTGTGGAGTTCGGTAGATGCATATATGGACTTGGCAGTGAGCGCTGTCGATGCGGCTGAATACTTCCGAGATCAGACAGATCGGGAAGTGGACAAGCTGTTCTGGTCGCAATTTAATGTTCCAGAGCGTCCGCTTCCCTTAACTGATCAGCTAGCCGAATGGGCCGAACTTAATAGATTGTCCGGACATGCCATGAGGTCCATCGTAGATCATCTGTGGCCGGGAAGCCGAAGCCGAACATCTATTTCGGTTTAGTGCAGCAGTTCCTTGGTGCAGTGCCGCGCATCAATGCGATGAAGAGGTCGGCATGCATAGAAGGCTCGCGGATGGCCCTTGCCCGTGTCAAAGCATACTGAGCGGAGATGGATGCTACCACTGTAGCGGGGCAGGGTTCGGCCATAGGCCGGGTGGCTGCCAAGCACTATTTTGAAGAAGTTCTTGAGGGTGCTCGTTTGATAAAGGCCCAGTGCTTGAAGAATATTATGTTTGAGTGACATGTATTCCCATTGTAAACAGAAATTTTTTATAAAATGTATTAAGGCTGTATTTATACTTTTGCCTGAAAGTAATATGATGCCTCCTGTGCGACCGTTTATGTATATGTGTATATAACCTGAAAGATTGCAGTAGTCAGCTTCAACCCCCACACATATAATGCGGAGGTGCTCGCAGAAGACGCGTGTTCACACTTAACCCAACGTCTTGGTCCTATTAAGGAGGTGATAGCGCAGCGAACGAGGCAACCGTACTATAGTGCTTTAACACTTTCACTTAGCCATAGGAGTTTGACGGTGGGGCTACTTTATAGCCCCTGGTGGCTCCGCACTCTCCCGAACTCGGGGTGCATATATGCCTGGCCGGGAAGCGGCCCTTCATTGAAGAAGAGGAATTCTAACATTCCGATAGGTCATCGAGTGGTTGACCAGTCTCGCGCTATATCATGACAGTCAGCTTTCGGCTTTCTCTACTAAGGTGCTCGTCCGGATGAACCAGGGCACAATCGCAGTAGTTCTTCCTAGTGCTGCCTTAGCCGATAGAGCAGAACGTAAGGCACCAAAACACAGGAGCCGGGCAAACCCAACATTTGACCAAAGACATGATTCGGAGCTGATGCATATAAGGCCAAACTCGCGATGCCGAACACTCCCTAAGGTATTCGGTCTTTATGGTATAAACCGGGCCTAAATAGTGCCCTTTGTAAGAAGCCCCTTGTGTCCAGGTACGTGCATTATTCTGACGTGGCCACATGCCAAGACGCCAGCATCCTTCTCAATTGTACTGAGAATCCGAGGGATGTGTATCAACAAGAGACAGTAAAAAAGGTTTACGCAGGGTCTTAATCTAAAAAGAATCCTTGGAACGGGTCCCTACTGCACGTCTGCGCCTATGTCTCCATTGTGCCGTATCCTGGACGGGTGTAGGACGATGGTCATCTGTAAAAGAGAGAAACTTAGGTGAAAAGTTGTTGTGCAAAGAGGTAGTTTTAAAGAAACTATGTATAATTCGAGATGAATAAAAATTGCCACTTGTCTGCGTGCGTTGAGCCCCTTGTATTTGTGACAGGGGTGTGGCCATCAAACCTATGTGAATTACATATAGCTGCGCCGGACTCGTCTAACTGTGTCCATGGTCTTGACGGCCTATCAAATGCTTTAGTTGGTGAGGCCGTTTTTAGTGTGCGGCTGCCAAGGCAGTCGCACTTTCTTTGGCGCACAAAGATCGCTCAATATTTCCGGTCGCTGTAATGCTGCCACGTGGACCGGGCATTTTGAGCGTGAGGGAAGCGTAATGCGGTATTGCATTAAAGCGAGCGAAAGCTTCACGTCCAAGTAGTGCTTGATAGCCACTTTGGAACGGAGCAATGTGGAAGGTTAAATGTTCGCTACGGAAGTTATCGGGGAAGCCGAATATAACCTCTAGTAGCAGGGAGCCCGTGCAATGAGCCCCTATGCCTGGTGTTACTCCTTTAAAGGTAGTATTGCTGTGGTAAATTTTCGTTGGGTCTACCCCATTTTGCGGATTGTGTACTGATATATCAGGTTTAGACTGCTGCCACCGTCCATCAGGACTCGTGTGAGGTAGTATCCTTCAATTATTGGGTCTAATACCAAGGCAGCCCATCCTGCACGCCGGATACTTGCTGAGTAATCCCGATGGTCGAAGGTGATCGGTTGAGACGACCAGTGGCAGGACTCCGTGGTGATAGGCCCTTGGGCATATTTCTCTGGGAGTGCCGCTTTGTTTCTTCCCTTGATCACGTGTAACACATTTATTGTTTTGACTTCTGGTGGAAATTTCTTTTGTTCCCCAGTGTCTTGCTTGAGAGGCTCATCCTCGTTTTCGCTTGGTGTATCATCCCCCTTGTGTACAGCGTTAAGCTTGCCGGACTGCTTGAAGACCCAACATTCTCTGTGGGTATGATTAGCTGGTTTACCAGGGGTGCTATGGATCTGACATATTTGGTCCAGAATTTTGTTGAGGCTGGACAGTTCGTCTCTAGCGCCTTTAGAGGGCGGCTTTTGCTGACCTGTCCGAGAGCTTCTGAATCCGGCATTTACCGCCATGCTCTTCTGGATGTCTTCTTTATTCCAGCGCTTATTATTGTTGCTGCACCGTGATTTCCCATTTCCATCTCTAACTTCGAATGTACTTGGGTCGCTGGTGCGGCATCTGGCTAGCCAGCTATCCTCACCCGCGCAAAAGCGGGTCATGAGGCTTGTTAATGCTGCCATTGTTCTCGGCTTTTCTTGGCCGAGGTGTCTGGAAAGCCATTCGTCACGGACGCTATGCTTAAAAGCTGCCAAGGCTTCGGCGTCCGGACAGTCAACTATTTGGTTCTTTTTAGTAAGAAACCTGTTCCAAAGCTTTCGGGCTGACTTTCCGGGCTGTTGAGTTATGTGACCCAAATCGTCCGCGTCCGGAGGTCGGACATAAGTCCCTTGAAAATTTTCCCGAAAAGCGTCTTCGAGCTCTTCCCAGCTTCCAATGGAGCTTTTGGGGAGGCTTTTAAGCCAGTGCCGAGCTGGCCCTTTGAGTTGAAGGGGCAAAAACTTAATGGCGTGGAGATCATCTCCTTGAGCCATATGGATGTGGAGGATATAGTCCTCAATCCAGACCCCAGGGTCTGTTGTTCCGTCGTATGCCTCTATGTTTACAGTTTTGAATCCCTCTAGAAATTCATGGTCCAGCACCTCATCGGTGAAACATAGGGGGTGTGCGGCACCCCTGTATCTGGAAATACCGTGGTGTTCGGAAGTTTGGTGTGTTGCATCATATGCTGGAGCACGCCTGCACGGTCCATAGATGGATCTGGTTGCGCCGTCCTTTTGATGCAAGCCCTCGCATGGATCGCGTATTGGCTTATGTGCGACATTGCTTGCCGCTCTATGTTGGCCATGAGGTCGTCTATCCGGCCAAGTGGCCATTTTAATTTTTGGTTGCGGGGGATCTAAGGCCTCCTCATCGAATTCTGGTAGCAGCTTCCGCTTCGGGTAGCTCTTGGTGGGGCGATTACCGCCATACTTCGCTGATGTGTTGAGTACTTTACTCCATCTGATTTGGAGTGTGTCTTGCACAGCCTTGAGCCTTTGCTTCTGCTTTTTTAAACTCCTCGTGGTGGCAACAAGCCTTTGATGGGCATTCTGTTGCTCCGGGTGTCTGCCAGGTGTTATGTCATCCAGGTTATTATCTTTGACAGAATCATGTTGTTCGGTTTGATTCTCCGTGTTGCCGTGGTCCGGTAGTGGTTCACCCTGCTCTAACGCTGGGTCTGTATGATCGTAATTTCTGCCTAGGCGGGATTTTGGGCGGCGCTTACGCCGCCGCTTTGACTGCTTCTCGAGAGGACAACCCTTCATTGCATCCTTCCGCTCCTCGTCGTCGTCTTCTTTTGGTGTGTCCACCATGTAGACGTCATGTGATGGAGTGGGCGTCCAGTGCCCTCTGGGCAGTGGTTCCTATTCATCTCCTGCATCGTCGTCCATACAGTCAATGTCTTCGGATTCAAAGTTGAGCATGTAGGTTAACTCATCGACAATGGCTACTAAGTGGGTGGTGGGTGGGCGACGAATTTCTTCGTCATCCACATCCCAGTCCTGCCGGACATAATTCGTCCAGGATCCTCCTGACAAGGAGAGAGACCTTAATGAGTTCAGTATATCGCCGAAGGGCGAGTGTTGAAAGATATCCGCGGAGGTAAACTCCATGATCAGCGCCCAGTCGGATTCGATAGGAACGGGCACAGGCGGTTCGGAGTCCGTGGCCGGAGAAGGATCCGACAATTTGACAACATGGCTCTTGTGCAGGGTAAGTCGATGTTCGGCTCGATCGCCGATGAGGATAAGGCTTCCGTGGCGGGGTCCATCCACCCGTTCATGGACTGCACAACTGGCTCCGAATTAACACTGTCTGATGGTAGAGCTAAATCGTACTCATCGTGACCGCGTGACGCACAAGGCAGAGGCTTGAATCCGTCAAAGATCAAGTCTCCACGGACATCGGCCATGTAGTTTAAGCTTCCAAACCTGACCTGGTGGCCAGGGGCGTAACTTTCGATCTGCTCCAGACGGCCAAGCGAGTTGGTCCGCAGTGTGAAGCCGCCGAACACAAAGATCTGTCCGGGGAGAAAAGTCTCACCCTGGACTGCATCGCTATCGATGATAGTAGGAGCCATCAAGCCTAACGGCGACAACATAGAGGAACTCTCAATGAAAGCACCAATGTTGGTGTCAAAACCGGCGGATCTCGGGTAGGGGGTCCCGAACTGTGCGTCCAAGGCAGATGGTAACAGGAGGCAGGGGACACGATGTTTTACCCAGGTTCGGGCCCTCTTGATGGAGGTAAAACCCTACGTCCTCCTTGATTAATATTGATGATATGGGTAGTACAAGGGTAGATCTACCATGAGATCAGAGAGGCTAAACCCTAGAAGCTAGCCTATGGTATGATTGTATGTTGTCCTACGGACTAAAACCCTTCGGTTTATATAGACACCGGAGAGGGTTAGGGTTACCCAAGGTCGGTTACGAAGGAGGAGATACACATATCCGTATTGCCTAGCTTGCCTTCCACACCAAGGAGAGTCCCATACGGACACGAGACGAAGTCTTCAATCTTGTATCTTCATAGTCTAACAGTCCGGCCGAAAGATATAGTCCGGCTGTTCGGAGACCCCCTAATCCAGGACTCCCTCACTTGGTATGTGTGGGATCCGACACCTTCTTATTTATTCTAGGTAGCCTTCATATGGGGAAATGTCTCCTAGTGCTTCAACTGAGCCATGGTAGTTCTATACAGCTCCGGAACACTCAGGTTGGCCGACATTGATCCTTCTTTGTTCCTATGTCTGTCCCTTCGGGGAAATGTCACATGTTGTCCCTTTAAGTCCTTGTAGCTTGCTACGACCTGGGTTCACACGTTGATGACCGACACGTTCATTGCTGGGTTACGTATGCTTGTCCCTATAAGTTTGTGCCACCTTGGGTACACTACTAGTCATGTCGGCACGGGTTCTTGCTACCTCTTGAGCATGCGTTGGTTTTCCCTTGAAGAGGAAAGGGTGATGCAGCAAAGTAGTGTAAGTATTTCCGTCTGTTTTTGAGAACCAAGGTATCAATCCAGTAGGATACTACACGCAAGTCGCCTAATACCTACACAAACAAACAAGAACCTCGCAACCAACGCGATAAAGGGGTTGTCAATCCCTTCACGGTCACTTACGAAAGTGAGATCTGATAAAGATAATAAGATAATATTCTTGGTTTTTTTGTGTATAGATTGAAAAGTACAGATTGCAAAATAAACGGCGACAGAAATGGCTAGTTGACGGGAAACTAATATGATGTGAAGTAGACCCGGGGGCCATAGGTTTCACTAGTGGCTTCCCTCAAGATAGCAAGTATTATGGTGGGTGAACAAATTACAGCCGAGCAATTGACAGAAAAGCGCATAGTTATGATGATATCGAAGGCAATGATCATGAATATAGGCATCACGTCCGTGACAAGTAGACCGAAGCGATTCTGCATCTACTACTATTACTCCACACATCGACCGCTATCCAGCATGCATCTAGAGTATTAAGTTCATAAGAACGGAGTAACGCTTTCGGCAAGATGACATGATGCAGAGGTATAAAATCAAGCAATATGATATAAACCCCATCTTTTTATCCTCGATGGCAATAATACAATACGTACCTTGTCGCCCCCGCTATCACTGGGAAAGGACACCGCAAGATTGAACCCAAAGCTAAGCACTTCTCCCATTGCAAGAAAGATCAATCTAGTAGGCCAAACTAAACCGATAATTCGAAGAGACTTGCAAAGATATCAATTCATGCATATAAGAATTCAGAGAAGAATCAAATAATATTCATAGATAATCAAGTCATAAACCCACAATTCATCGGATCTCGGCAAACACACCGCAAAAAGAGTTACATCGAATAGATCTCCAAGAAGATCGAGGAGAACTTTGTATTGAGATCCAAAGAGAGAGAGAAGAAGCCATCTAGCTAATAACTATGGAACCGAAGGTCCGTGGTAAACTACTCACACAACATCGGAGAGGCTATGGTGTTGATGTAGAAGCCCTCTGGTACGTCTCCAGCGTATCTATAATTTTTTAATGCTCCATGCTATATTATCTATTGTTTTGTACATTATTGGGCTTTATTTTCCACTTTTATATATTTTTTGGGACTAACCTATTAACCGGAGGCCCAGCCCAGAATTGCTGCTTTTGCCTATTTTAGGGTTTCGAAGAAAAAGAATATCAAACGGAGTCCAAACAGAATGAAACCTTCGGGAATGTGATTTTCTCACCGAACAAGATCTAGGAGACTTAGACCCTATGTCAAGCAACCAACAGGGAAGCCACGAAGTAGGGGGGCGCGCCTACCCCCCCCCCCAGGCGCGCCCTCCACCCTCGTGGGCCCCTGTTGCTCCACCGACTACTCCTTCCTCCTATATATACCTATGAGATCCCATCTTGGGGCCTGTTCCGGAGCTCCGCCGGAGGGGGCATCCATCATGGAGGGCTTCTACATCAACACGATAGCCTCTTCGATGAAGTGTGAGTAGTTTACCTCAGACCTTCGGGTCCATAGTTATTAGCTAGATGGCTTCTTCTCTCTTTTTGGATCTCAATACACTATTCTCCCCCTCTCTTGTGGAGATCTATTCGATGTAATCTTCTTTTTGCGGTGTGTTTGTTGAGACCGATGAATTGTGGATTTATGATCAAGATTATCTATGAACAATATTTGAATCTTCTCTGAATTCTTTTATGTATGATTGGTTATCTTTGCAAGTCTCTTCGGATTATCAGTTTGGTTTGGCCTACTAGATTGATCTTTCTTGCAATGAGAGAAGTGCTTATCTTTGGGTTCAATCTTGCGGTGTCCTTTCCCAGTGACAGTAGGGGAAGCAAGGCACGTATTGTATTGTTGCCATCGAGGATAACAAGATGGTTTTTTATCATATTGCATGAATTTATCCCTCTACATCATGTCATCTTGCTTAAGGCATTACTATGTTTTCATGAACTTAATACTCTAGATGCATGCTGGATAGCGGTCGATGAGTGGAGTAATAGTAGTAGATGCAGGCAGGAGTCGGTCTACTTGTCTCGGACGTGATTCCTATATACATGATCATACCTAGATATTCTCAGAACTATGCTCAATTCTGTCAATTGCTCAACAGTAATTCGTTCACCCACCGTAAAATACTTATGCTCTTGAGAGAAGCCACTAGTGAAACCTATGGCCCCCGAGTCTATCTTCATCATATTAATCTTCCAATACTTAGTTATTTCCTTTGATTTTTTTACTTTGCTTTTATTTTACTTTGCATCTTTATCATAAAAATACCAAAAATATTATCTTATCATATCTATCAGATCTCACTCTCGTAAGTGACCGTGAAGGGATTGACAACCCCTTATCGCGTTGGTTGCGAGGAGTTATTTGTTTTGTGCAGGTACGAGGGACTCGCGCAAAGCCTCCTACTGGATTGATACCTTGGTTCTCAAAAACTGAGGGAAATACTTACGCTACTTTGCTACATCATCCTTTCCTCTTCAAGGAAATCCAACGCAGTGCTCAAGAGGTAGCAAGAAAGATTTCTGGCGCTGTTGCCGGGGAGGTTCGCGCAAGTCAAGATCTGACTCCCGACAACGAGCCATTTCTGGCGCCGTTGCCGGGGAGTCTACGCAAAAGTCAACATACCAAGTACCCATCACAAACCCTTATTTCCCGCATTACATTATTTGCCATTTTCCTCTCGTTTTCCTCTCCCCCCACTTCACCCTTGCCGTTTTTATTTGCCCTGTTTTCCGTTCGCCCTTTTTCAGTTTGCTTTAATGTCTTACTTGGCTCGTTTGCTCGTTTGATTGAAATAGTAGTTTATTTATTACTAAACAGAGAACCTAAGATCTATGGATCCTCATCGGCTTTCTAATCTTTTTAAGAGATCCAATTATGATGAACCAATTGCTAGTGAGTTTTGTGCACTAGATTATCTTTATAAGGTTTTGCTTGAAATTCGTGAATCTGAAAAGTGTGATGAATTACTTTTTGAAGCGATTCACGATAGATCTTTGAATAAAAAGCATGATTGCAATGATTTTATTATAAATTCTATTTATGTAAATTGTGCTAATAATATGCAAAGCCCTAAGCTTGGGGATGCTAGTTTTGCTATGTCCTCTACTTGTTGCAATGATCATGATTGGGGTGATTCTTCTTATGATCTTGAAAATTTATTTAAGCCCCATGATGAATATGAGATTGACAATAGTGTTTGCAATATTATTGAAAGTGGGTTTGGAAGAGTGTCAACTTTAGATCCCACATATTTGGATAATGTTCAATCTTATGAAGTTTTTGATAAAAGTGGGTTTGAAGAGGTCATGACTTTAGTTAATGTTAATACCACTATTTTGGAAGAGTGTCAACTTTGCATGCATGTGGATCGTGTTGAAAATATTTTATGTGATGGCTATTTTGTTGAATTTGCTTACGATCCCACATGTAATTATTATGAGACAGGAAAATATGGTGGTAGAAATTTTCATGTTACTAAATTACCTCTCATTATGTTGAGATTGCTATTGTTTCTTTTCGCTTCCTTGCATATGCTAGTTTTTGCTTGCCTTGATAATTTGTTTGCCTATAAGATGCCTATGCATAGGAAGTATGTTAGAGATGTGTTTGTCACGTGTTTTATGTTGCTCTGTTTGTGCTTCAATTCTTGTCTTTCATGTGAGCATCATTGAAATCTTATGCTTAGCTATAAGGCTTTAAAGAAAAGCACTTGTTGGGAGACAACCCAATATTTATCCTCTCTGTTATTAAATAAATAATTTACCTACCCTCTGTTTTGGTTGTGTTTTTTGTGTTTAGTTAGTGTTTTTGCCAAGTAGAACCATTGGGAAGACTTGGGGAAAGTCTTGTTATCTTGCTGTAAAAAACAGAAACTTTAGCGCTCACGAGAACTTCTGCCATTTTTATTGGGAAGTGCTATTTAGTTAATTATTTTTTAAGATGATTAATAGATAAATTCCTCACGCCCCGCAATTTATTTTAGAATTTTTGGGGTTCCAGATCTTGCGCTAGCTACTGATTACTACAGACTGTTCTATTTTTGACAGATTCTGTTTTTCGTGTGTTGTTCGCTTATTTTGATGAATCTATGGCTAGTAAAATAGTTTATAAACCATAGAGAAGTTGGAATACAGTAGGTTTAACACCAATATAAATAAAGAATGAGTTCATTATAGTACCTTGAAGTGGTCTTTTGTTTTCTTTCGCTAACGGAGCTCACGAAATTTTCTACTTTAAGTTTTGTGTTGTGAAGTTTTCAAGTTTTGGGTAAAGATTTGATGGATTATGGAACAAGGAGTGGCAAGAGCCTAAGCTTGGGGATTCCCATGTAACCCCCATGATAATCTAAGGACACCTAAAAGCCAAAGCTTGGGGATGCCCCGGAAGGCATCCCCTCTTTCGTCTACTTCTATCGATAACTTTACTTGGAGCTATATTTTTATTCACCACATGATATGTATTTTGCTTGGAGCGTCTTGTATGATTTGATTATTTGCTTTTTAGTTTACCACAATCAGCCTTGCTGTACACACCTTTTGAGAGAGCCATACATGATTTGGAATTTGTTAAAATACTCGACGTGCTTCGCTTATATCATTTGAGTTATATAGTTTTGCTCTAGTACTTCACTTATATTTTTTTGAGCACGGTGGTGGGATTGTTTTATAGAAACTATTTATCTCTCATGATTAACTTAGATTATTTTGAGAGTCTTAAATAGCATCGTAATTTGCTTAAATAATCCTAATATGCTTTGTATTCAAGAATAGTAAAAACTTTCTTATGAGTGAGTTGAATGCTATGAGAAGTTTGATGCTTGATAATTGTTTTGAGATATGAAGATGGTGATATTAAAGTTGTGCTAGTTGAGTAGTTGTGAATTTGAGAAATACTTGTGTTAAAGTTTGTGATTCCGTAGCATGCACGTATGGTGAACCGTTATGTGATGAAGTCGGAGCATGACTTATTTTTTGATTGTGTTTCTTATGAGTGGCGGTCGGGGATGAGCGATGGTCTTTTCCTACCAATCTATCCCCCTAGGAGCATGCACGTAATACTTTGCTTTGATAACTTGTAGATTTTTGCAATAAGTATATGAGTTCTTTATGACTAATGTTGAGTCCATGGATTATACGCACTTTTCTTCCTTCCACCATTGCTAGCCTCTCTAATACCGCGCACCTTTCGCCGGTATCATACACCCACCATATACCTTCCTCAAAACAGCCACCATACCTACCTATTATGGCATTTCCATAGCCATTCCGAGATATATTGCCATGCAACTTTCCACCATTCTGTTTATTATGACACACTCCATCATTGTCATATTGCTTAGCATGATCATGTAGTTGACATCGTATTTGTGGCAAATCCACCATTCATAATTCCTTCATACATGTCACTCTTGATTCATTGCATATCCCGGTACACTGCCGGAGGCATCCATATAGAGTCATATTTTGTTCTAAGCATCGAGTTGTAATTGTTGAGTTGTAAGAAAATAAAAGTGTGATGATCATCATTATTAGAGCATTGTCCCGGTGAGGAAAGGATGATGGAGACTATGATTCCCCCGCAAGTCGGGATGATACTCCGGATGAAAAAAGAAAAGAAAAGAGGCCATAAAAAAGGGAGAAAAGGCCCAAATAAAAATGATAGAAAAAGAGAGAAGGGACAATGTTACTATCCTTTACCACACTTGTGCTTCAAAGTAGCACCATGATATTCATGATAGAGAGTCTCTCATTTCGTCACTTTCATACACTAGTGGGAATTTTTCATTATAGAACTTGGCTTGTATATTCCAATGATGGGCTTCCTCAAAATACCCTAGGTCTTCATGAGCAAGCAAGTTGGATGCACACCCACTTAATTTCTTTTGTTGAGCTTTCATATACTTATAGCTCTAGTGCATCCGTTGCATGGCTTAATTCCTGCTCATCGTCAAGCATCCCCAAGCTTAATTCCTGCTCATCCTCGAGTAGGTAAATGATAAAAACAGAATTTTTGATGTGGAATGCTCCCTAACATAATTTTCAATGTAATTATCTTTATTGTGGCATGAATGTTAAAATCCGAAAGATTCAAGGTAAAAGTTTAATATTGACATGAAAATAATAATACTTCAAGCATACTAATTAAGCAATTATGTCTTCTCAAAATAACATGGCCTAAGAAAGCTATCCCTACGAAATCATATAGTCTGGCTATGCTCTATATTCATCACACAAAAATTTAAATCATGCACAACCCCGATGACAAGCCAAGCAATTGTTTCATACTTATGATGTTCTCAAACTTTTTCAATCTTCACGCAACACATGAGCGTGAGCCATGGATATAGCACTATAGGTAGAATAGAATGGTGGTAGTGGAGAAGACAAAATGGACAAGATAGTCTCACATCAACTAGGCGTATCAATGGGCTATGGAGATGCCCATCAATAGATATTAATGTGAGTGAGTAGGGATTGCCATGCAACGGATGCACTAGAGCTATAAATGTATGAAAGCTCAACAAAAGAAACTAAGTGGGTGTGCATCCAGCTTGCTTGCTCACGAAGACCTAGGGCATTTTGCGGAAGCCCATCATTGGAATATACAAGCCAAGTTCTATAATGAAAAATTCCCACTAGTGTATGAAAGTGACAACATAAGAGACTCTCTATCATGAAGATCATGGTCCTACTTTGAAGCACAAGTGTGGAAAAAGGATAGTAGCATTGCCCCTTCTCTCTTTTTCTCTCATTTTTTATATGGGCCATTTCTCTTTTTTATGGCCTCTTTTTTTCGTCCGGGGTCACATCCCGACTTGTGGGGGAATCATAGTATCCATCATCCTTTCCTCACTGGGACAATGCTCTAATAATGATGATCATCACACTTTTATTTACTTACAACTCAAGAATTACAACTCGATACTTAGAATAAATATGACTCTATGTGAATGCCTCCGGTGGTGTACCGGGATGTGCAATGAATCAAGAGTGACATGTATGGAAAATTATGAACGGTGGCTTTGCCACAAATACGATGTCAATTACATGATCATGCAAAGCAATATGACAATGATGGAGCATGTCATAATAAACGAAACGATGGAAAGTTGCATGGCAATATATGTCGGAATGGCTATGGAAATGCCATAATAGGTAGGTATGGTGGCTGTTTTGAGGAAGGTAAATGGTGGGTTTATGGTACCGGCGAAAGTTGCGTGGTACTAGAGAGGCTAGCAATGGCGGAAGGGTGAGAGTGTGTATAATCCATGGACTCAACATTAGTCATAAAGAACTCACATACTTATTGCAAAATCTATTAGTTATCGAAACGAAGTATTACGCGCATTCTCCTAGGGGGATAGATTGGTAGGAAAAGACCATCGCTTGTCCCCGACCGCCACTCATAAGGAAGACAATCAAAAAATAAATCATGCTCCGACTTCATCACATAATGGTTCACCATACGTGCATGCTACGGGAATCACAAACTTTAACACAAGTATCTCTCGAATTCACAACCACTCAACTAGCATGACTCTAATATCACCATCTTCATATCTCAAAACAATCATAAAGAATCAAACTTCTCATAGTATTCAATGCACTTTATATGAAAGTTTTCATTATACCCATCTTGGATGCCTATCATATTAGGACTAATTTCATAACCAAAGCAAATTACCATGTTGTTCTAAAGGACTCTCAAAATAATATAAGTGAAGCATGAGAGATCAATGATTTCTACAAAATAAAACCACCATCGTGCTTTAAAAAATATAAGTGAAGCACTAGAGCAAAATTATCTAGCTCAAAAGATATAAGTGAAGCACATAGTGTATTCTAATAAATTCCAATTCATGTGTGTCTCTCCCAAAAGGCGTGTACAACAAGGATGATTGTGGTAAACTAAAAAGCAAAGACTCAAATCATACAAGATGCTCCAAGCAAAACACATATCATGTGGTGAATAAAAGTATAGCCTCAAGTAAAGTTACCGATAGACAAAGACGAAAGAGGGTGTTAGAGTACGTAATGGGCCTAGTGGCCCGGGCTGGCGGTATAGCCCGTTAGTCTTAGGGTTAATTAGAGATAAGGGTCGCTTGCTTAGGGGTCAAGTAAGCCTTGCTTGGGAGTCAAGTAAACCTCTCTATATAAAGAGATGACATGTATCAATCTAATCGAGCAAGAATTAAGAAGGAAATCCCTTCCAGCTTGCCCGGCCGTGGGCAAAAGGCCCCCAGCCGGCCCTCTCGCGCCCTTCTTCTAGCAGCGCCATAACAATTTGGTATCAGCTAGCTTCGGTTCGATCATATCTTCACCACCGCCCAACCCGTCTCTTCCGTTGCCGGTCACCTCGTCGCCTTCGGCGACCACCACGACTGTCGCCCCGCTCCTGCCCGTGCCGGGATCCTCCGTCGCGCCCGCCCCCGCCGTCCTCACCCCGGGGGAGGTGTCTGGGGCACTGCAGGACCTAACCAGGCGGTCCAGGACATCTGCCTATTCTTGGCCGGGTCGTACGGGCCGCACCCGGCTGTGTCGCCCATCGCCGCCACCGCGCCGTCCTGGCTGCCATGGCAGCCGCTGCACCAGGCGGCCTCCGCCGCACTCACTGGGCCGCTGCAGCAGCTGCTGCCGCTATCATCCACTGCCCCACCCCGGCTGCAGTGTCAGCCGCCGCTCCTGGCAGCCTCCGCCGTGCCCGGCGCACCGCCGCAGCAGCCGCTACCGCTGCCCCAGGGCATCACGGCCGCGTTTGCCAGGGCGCTGCAACAGCCGTTGTAGCTGCCATCCACCGCCACCATCGGCCCGCCCTGGCTACCGTGGCAGCCACCGCAACAGCCGCTGCCCCAAAACGTCCCTTCCATGCTTGCTGGGCCGCTGCAGCTACCATCCACCGCCACCACCGGCCCGCCCTGGCTACAGTGGCAGCTGCCGCTCCTGGTGGCCTTCGGCATGTCCGGCGCTCCGCTACAGCAGCCACCGCCGATCAGCTCTGGCCCCACATCGACCGCGCCGGTGGGTGTCCCGATCCACCAGATCAATTTCCCGCCGTCGCCATTACCGCTTCCCGAGGGCATCCCCATCCAGCAGATCAAGTTCCCGCCGTTGCCGTCACTGCTTCTGGCTTGGATCACTACCCGCCACGTGTCGGTGGCGGTGAGGCTACAGGCTGCAGCGCGCGGCCTCCAACCGCGTCGGCGTGTGCGGGAGATGTGTGGTCTGCAGCTGCCGCTCCTCCCAGCCGCGCTTTGCTGTGCAAAGGACCTCGATCTCGTCTGTTGTGTCGGGGATCTTGGGCATGTTGTTTTCCCCGCGGGCAGCGACCTCAAAGTCTGCGACATCAGCGGTTGGGTGGGCGCACCCCTTCTCGTCATTCTCCATCGCAAGCCCTCCACTCTTCTTTGTGCGGTGCAGACCAACAGCCGTCCGGCGGGGGAAGGCAGGGTGTCACCGACAGGAGTGCACAGCGTAGCACCACTGCATTCCGCCGGCCGCCGCGAGGGCGCCTCTCCTAGTCGCTCTTGCGACCACTTCCAGCTGGCCATACACATGCACTCCTTTTGTCCAGATGTTGTCCATGGGATCCAGGTGGCTGTACACGTGCACGTCCGATATGCGGATGGTGTCCACTTTTTTTTCAGGGGTCCAAAATAAATCGTTCCGGTCCATTTCAGGTTGAGAGTAATAAAACAAGCCGAGATGTAAAGGACTTCTTTTTAGGTGTTAGGCTTGTGTTGCGTCGAGTCATGGTTATAAGTTGGTTAGGCTGCAGCTCGAGGACAAGCTGCATTTCCAGTTGGGGTTTAGTGTTAGAGTACGTAATGGGCCTAATGGCCCGGGCTGGCGGTATAGCCCGTTAGTCTTAGGGTTAATTAGAGATAAGGGTCGCTTTCTTAGGGGTCAAGTAAGCCTTGCTTGGGAGTCAAGAAAACTTCTCTATATAAAGAGATGAGATGTATCAATCTAATCAAGCAAGAATTAAGAAGGAAATCCCTTCCATCTTGCCCGGCCGTGGGCAAAAGCCCCCGGCCGGCCCTCTCGCGCCCTCCTTCTAGCAGCGCCATAACAGAGGGGATGCCTTCCCGGGCATCCCCAAGCTTAGGCTTTTGGTTGTTCTTGGATTTTACCTTGGGGTGCCTTGGGCATCCCCAAGCTTAGGCTCTTGCCACTCCTTGTTCCAAAATCCATCAAATCTTTACCCCAAAACTTGAAAACTTCACAACACAAAACTCAACATAAAATCTCATGAGCTTCGTTAGTATAAGAAAACAAATCACCACTTAAGGTACTGTAATGAACTCATTATTTATTTATATTGGTGTTAAACCTACTGTATTCCAACTTCTCTATGGTTCATACCCCCCGATACTAGCCATAGATTCATCAAAATAAGCAAACAAGACACGAAAACAGAATTTGTCAAAAACAGAATAGTCTGTAGTAATCTGTAGGTTTCAAGTACTTCTATAACTCAAAAAATCCTATAAAATTAGGACTACCTAAATAATTTGTATATTGATCTACTACAGTTGGAATTGGTATTGTATCGCTCTCTTGTTAAAAATGTAAATTATTCTCGTGATCGCATACTTTCTGGTTTTTTTCTGCAAGATCAAACAACAATCATCCAAGAAGATCGTAAAGGCTTTACTTGGCACAAACACTAATTAAAACATAGAAAACACAATCATAACATATGACAGATGATTTATTTATTACTAAATAGGAACAAAAAGTAAGGAACAAAAATAAAATTGGGTTTCCTCCCAACAAGCGCTATCGTCTAACGCCCCTAGCTAGGCATAAAAACAAGAAATGATCTAGGTATTGTCATCTTTGGTATGCAATCCATAAGTGGCCCTCATAATAGATTCATAAGGTAATTTAATTTTCTTCCTAGGAAAGTGTTCCATGCCTTTCCTTAATGGAAATTGGAATCTAATATTTCCTTCTTTCATATCAATAATTGCACCAATCGTTCTAAGGAAAGGTCTACCAAGAATAATAGGACAAGTAGGATTACGATCTATATCAAGAACAATGAAATCTACGGGAACATAATTCCTATTTTCAACAATAAGAACATCATTAATCCTTCCCATAGGTTTCTTAATGGTGGAATCCGCAAGATGCAAATTTAAAGAACAATCATCAAATTCACGGAAACCTAACACATCACACAAAGTTTTTGGAATCGTGGAAACACTAGCACCCAAATCACATAAAGCATAGCATTCATGATCTTTAATCTTAATTTTAATAGTAGGTTCCCACTCATCATAAAGTTTGCATTAAAGAATCAACGATATGTTTAATGAAAGTTTTGCTTTGATCATAAGCATGAGGCGAATTTAGCAAGGATTGAAACAAGGAAATACAATCTATCAAAGAGCAATTATCATAATTAAATTCCTTGAAATCCAAAATAATGGGTTCATTTCTATGTAAAGTTTTGACCTCTTCAATCCCACTTTTACCAATTTTTGCATCGAGATCTAAAAACTCTGAATCATTGGGACGCCTTCTAACTAAAGTTGACTCATCTCCACTCCCATCTTTATCAAGATTCATATTGGCAAACAAAGATTTAATAGGGGACACGACAATCACTTTTACATCTTCATCATTATTATCATGAAAACTAGAAGAACATGCTTTCACAAAGCAATCTTTCTTAGCACACATCCTAGCGGTTCTTTCTTTGCACTCATCAATGGAAATTCTCATGGCGTTGAGAGACTCATTGATATCATGCTTAGGTGGAGTAGACCTAAGTTCCAAAGAATCAACATCAAGAGAAATTATATCCACGTTCCTAGCCAACTCATCAATCTTAATCAATTTTTCTTCAAGCAAAGCATTGAAATTCTTTTGCAAGTTCATAAATTCTTTAACACTAGTCTCAAAATCAGACGACATCTTATTAAAATTTCCATAGGAGTTGTTGTAGGAATTACCATAATTATTAGAAGAATTACTAGGGAATGGCCTAGAATTAAAGTTTCCTCTATACGCGTTGTTACCAAAATCGTTCCCACCAACAAAATTCACGCCCATAGATTTATTAATTTTCTAAATTGAAGTAGACAAGCCATATCATTAGGATCAGAAGAAACACTCTTATTGGCAAACAATTTTGTAAGTTCATCCATCTTTCCACTCAAGACATTAATCTCTTCTATCGCATGAACCTTTTTACTAGTAGATCTTTTTTGTGTGCAATTGAGAATAATTAACCATAATATTATCTAGGAGTTTAGTATCTTCTCCTAAAGTGATTTCCATAAAAGTGCCTCCCGCGACAGAATCTAAAAGATTTCTACAAGCAAAATTCAACCCAGCATAATTTTTTGTATAATCATCCATAAAATTCAAACCATGTGTAGAACAATTACGTATCATTAATTTCATCCTCTCCCAAGCTTGTGTAACATGCTCATGATCAAGTTGCTTAAAATTCATAATATCATTTCTAAGAGAGATGATCTCAGCAGCGGGAAAATACTTAGAGATAAAAGCATCTCTGCACTTATTCCATGAATCAATACTATTTTTAGGCAAAGAAGAGAACCAAGTTTTAGCACGATCTCTAAGCGAAAACGGAAATAGCTTTAATTTAACAATATCATTATCCACATCATTCTTCTTTTGCATATCACATAAATCAACAAAGCTATTTAGATGGGTAGCGGCATCTTCGATAGGAAGGCCAGCAAATTGATCTTTCATGACAAGATTCAGCAAAGCAGTATTAATGTCACAAGATTCAGCATCGGTAAGAGGAGCAATCGCAGTGCTAATAAAATCATTATTGTTGGTATTGGAAAAGTCACACAATTTAGTATTGTATTGAGCCATCATGACAAACAATCCAACACACAAGCAAACAAGAGGCAAGCAAAAAGAGGCGAACAGAAAAGAGGGCAAATAAAACGGCAAGGGTGAAGTGAGGGAGAGGAAAACGAGAGGCAAATGGCAAATAATGTAATGCGAGGGATAAGAGTTTGTGATGGGTACTTGGTATGTCTTGACTTTGGAGTAGATCTCCCCGGCAATGGCGCCAGAAATCCTTATTGCTACCTCTTGAGCATGCATTGGTTTTCCCTTGAAGAGGAAAGGGTGATGCAGCAAAGTAGCATAAGTATTTTCCACAGTTTTTGAGAACCAAGGTATCAACCCAGTAGGAGACTACATGCAAGTCGCCTAGTACCTGCACAAACAAACAAGAACCTCGCAACCAACGCGATAAAGGTGTTGTCAATCCCTTCACGGTCACTTACGAAAGTGAGATCTGATAAAGATAATAAGATAAATATTTTTGGTATTTTTTGTTGTATAGATTGAAAAGTAAAGATTGCAAAATAAACGGCGACAGAAATGGCTAGTTGACGGGAAACTAATATGACGTAAAGTAGATCCGGGGGCCATAGGTTTCACTAGTAGCTTCTCTAAAGATAGCAAGTATTATGGTGGGTGAACAAATTACTGCCAAGCAGTTGATAGAAAAGCGCATAGTTATGATGATATCTAAGGCAATGATCATGAATATAGGCATCACGTCCGTGACAAGTAGACTGAAACGATTCTGCATCTAATACTATTACTCCACACATCGATCGCTATCTAGCATGCATCTAGAGTATTAAGTTCATAAGAACGGAGTAACGCTTTAGGCAAGATGACATGATGTAGAGGGATAAACTCAAGCAATATGATATAAACACCATCTTTTTATCCTCGATGGCAACAATACAATATGTGCCTTGCTGCCCCTGCTGTCACTGGGAAAGGACACCGCAAGATTGAGCCCAAAGCTAAGCACTTTTCCCATTGCAAGAAAGATCAATCTAGTAGGCCAGACTAAATCGATAATTCGAAGAGACTTGCGAACATATAAAATCATGCATATAAGAATTCAGAGAAGAATCAAATAATATTCATAGATAATCAAGTCATAAACCCACAATTCACCGGATCTCGGCAACACACACCGCAAAAAGAGTTACATCGAATAGATCTCTCAGAAGATTGAGGAGAACTTTGTATTGACATCCAAAGAGAGAGAAGAAGCCATCTAGCTAATAACTATGGACCCGAAGGTCTGTGGTAAACTACTGACACATCATCGGAGAGGCTATGGTGTTGATGTAGAAGCCCTTCGTGATTGAATACGCCTCCGGCGGAGCGCCGGAAAAGGCCCCAAGATGGGATCTCACGGGTATAGAAGGTTGCGGCAGTGGAAAAGGTGTTTTGTTGCTCTCCCCAAAGGTTTTAGTGTATAAGAGTATATATAGGCGAAAGAAATAGGTCAGTGGAGCTACGAGGGGCCCACGAGGGTGGGGCGCGCGCCCACCCCCCTAGGGCGTGCCCTCATGCCTCGTGGCTTCCTCGCTGCTTTCTTGACATCCAATCCAAGTCTCCTGGATCACGTTTGTTCCAAAAAAGATCCTCGCAAAGGTTTCATTCCGTTTGGATTCCGTTTGATATTCCTTTTCTACGAAACACTGAAAGAGGTAAAAAACAACAATTTGCACTGGGCTTTCGCTTAATAGGTTAGTCCTTAAAAATAATATAAAAAGGTATATTAAAGCCCATTAAACATGCAAAATAGATAATATAATGGCATGGAACAATCGAAAATTATTGGTACGTTGGAGATGTATCAGTTCTCTGTCATATGGATGCTAGCCACACAATCATATACATGAGCCAAAAGGCGCGAACGGTCCCAGACTAGGTAAGGCTGCAGCCATGGGAATACTGTGCGTGAGGTCGCAAAGTGATATGATGTGTTACATGCTAGCTCGGTGTGACTTAGGATCAGGGCCCCGACAAACACCGGCGATTATCTGGAGCTCAGGGCACTCCGTGACAAGCGCTTGGTCCTCCGCCCCGAGCGCAGCTACCGTGGTTTCGGTCGCGGAGGAAGCCGTGGTGGAGGATGATGGGACAACCACAACCCCCACCAGGGTTGGCATGACCAGTGTTGTGATGGCACCTGGCATGATCAGCCTCGCGAGGTATGACCTCTGGGCAATGAGGGCCTTCCACCGCTGCCGCTGCTCCCCAGGATAAACGACAACAACCGGCCAGACAAGGGGCTGGGGGCTAGGAGGAGCCTCACGCGATAGCCTGCATCCTTGGAGGGGCTCAGGCCACCAACCAATCTTCAAGGAGTTCTCTAGTGAGGTGAATGTAACCCTCCCAAGGCTTGAGGCTGTGTGTCCCCTCAAGTGGTCATAGTACACCATCACCTTTGATTCCAAGGATCACCTTAGGTGTTCAGCCACAGCCGACATGCTCCCCATGCTGTGCACGCCCACCATCAGCAATGTCTTTATCACCAAGACCCTCATCGATGGCAGCACCAGCCTCAACGTCCTCTCATCGAGACCTTCAAGACGCTGCAAGTGCCTTATGACCAGCTCATGCCCACCAGGAAGTTCTCCGGGGTGACCGATGGCTCCACCACTCCCCTGGGGCAGGTGCGCCTCCTAGTCACCATCGGTACTCGCGACAACTACCACACCGAGCTCATCGACTTCAACATGGCCCACATTGGCCTCCCGTACAACGCCATCCTGGGGTATCCTGCTCTCGCCAAGTTCATGGTGGCAACCCACCATGGCTACAACGTTCTCAAGATGCCACGGTGCAATTACATCATCACTGTCGCCTGTGATGAGAAGGATGCAGTCTGCTCCCTCAAGCACGCCTACTGGGCCGCAGCGGCCGAGAATTCCGACGGTGTAGCTGATGTCGTGCCCCCTAAGGCCGCCCCCATGAAGAAGAAGCAGCTCCTCCCCAAGAGTCGTCTTGAGGCAAGGAAGGAACTTGCTGGTGACGCCTCAGCTGCCGTGCCAGGCGCTGGGGCGTGCCGCCCTCTCGCATAGGAAGGCACGCCCGATGCCACCTTTAGGACAGGCACGGGGGCTTCCACCTGGAGATCATCTGACCTGACCAGTGCGATGAGGGAGGTGCTCAGGCACCACTTGGAGGCGTGCTTAATGCGTGCCCCCACAAGCAAGGAAAGAAGCGTGAGGCGCCAGGAGCTCATGAATTCACCACCAATGCGATCTACGTGCTTCAGGAAGCGTGGGCCATGCGCGAAGAGCATCACCCTGCATGCCCTGCTGGCTCAGCTGCTACTCCTGATGTGGGCGGCGAGCTGCGCGTCTGCATCAACATCCCAATCCTCAATAGGGCCACTTCCCCAGACCTCTTCAGGTCTTCACGCATCGGCCGGAGCAGGGGTGCTCCTGCAACTACAACTGCATGCCCTTCGGCCTGCTCAATGCGGGCGCCACGTACCAGCGGTTCGCACAGCTCATGGTGGCATCTCGTGAGGCTTGGCGCTTGTCTCCAGCATCTCACGAGGACCCGACCCCTCGCGAGCATCCCGAGCCTCGGGAGCCGCCCGTCTCGCGAGGAGCGAACCTTCGTGACACGCTTCATCAACTACCTTGACGCTTCTACAGCAACATTGCCAGGTGAGTTTTGGTTTGTTGAATTGAGGGCGCCCTGTGGGCTGCATCATCCTTAGGACGGTCATGATCTGCCCCTAAAGCCATGTTGTTTTGACTATGTATAGAAACCAGCTATGTTTTCATAAGTTGCTATGTTTGTTTGTTGCACCGACAGGAGTCCCCGGGCCTGGCCTGGACGCGTTGTCAAGCATCATCAAGGTAGGCCCTGTGTACTACACAAGTGAGGAGGTTGCGGTAGCTCGCCCTTTCAAATCTTCTTTGCTTCTTCATTAATCTGAGCTTGAACCAGTTTCCAGCTTCCCCGTGTGTCGTGTAACGCAAATTGTAGTGGGGCCATCTCTGTAATGGCACGTGAATGAATTTAAAGCATAGGGGAGTAATCGCCAATTCACTCCTCCCACCACCTTCTTATCCCTTGCCATGTATGCTGCATGCATTGAGTGGGGTAGGTAATGGAGGCACATAGTGCGGGAGAGAGCCTCATGGCAGGGGCTCGGTCTTCTCGGATTGGTGGAAAGGGACAGTAGTCGAATCCGGCCGTCGATAGTGGTTTCCCCTAAGGGAGGAGCCAGCCCACGACATCGTTTTCCCTATAAATAAGGGACGTGGGCTGGGGTGCAGGCTCACACCAATCCCCCCCTGTGCTCTGGTGTCGTGTCTTCATCATGGCGAGGGGAGGGGGAGAAGGGCGCGACCGTGCCTTTGCTGAGATAGGGTCTCCTTCCCGTTCTCGCACAAAGCTCCCGGCCTGGAGTGGGGCCCGCTACTTATCACGGGTGGAAAAGGCCTTAGGTGGGTGCGCCGACATCATTGGAGGTAGCGACTCCGGTGTCCTCGTTGCTGGGCCGCCCGTGATCCCAACCTTAGTGAGGGGCCACGAAGCAACACCATGCCGAAGTCTATAGTAGACACAAAGCATGGTAGTCCACCCTGGCCTATCCTCTCTTCGCCCGTGATAATGAAGGGAGACCGCAGAAAGCGGTTCGCCATTGGTTACGGCAGATCCCCTCTTTTGGGGAACTGCTTATCTTGCGTGCGGGTGGGTTCCTTGTGCCCGTGCATGCTTATTTAGGGGACGACATCCTTCTAGCTTCGGGTCGATGGATACGACCATGCTCTCTGTGGAGTCTCCCCGAGCGCTTGGTGCTCGCCCTGGCCACCGCGACGGGGGCTTGAGGAATGGCATGCGTGCCCCTTCGAGCGACATTGACGAGGAGGGCAGCAGCACCACATGGCGCGTCAAGAGCGTGGACGACCTCTCCGACGTGGCGTGGTCGCCGACAGCACCATCATCATCGACTGGATCTTAGTAGCGCCACCATCTGCACCTGCCCTCCGGTTTCTTCCTCCCAGCCCAGGAACGGTGCCCTCTTGATCCTGGGGAGGTGCCGAATCCTAGGTAGGTCTTCCCTCCCTCTTCTTCGTCACCCCCTGCGATTTCGAGGGGAGGGATAGAGCAAAGGCATCACGGGCAATTATCTTTTTTCAGTCTAAAACATGTAGGCATCTGCCAAACTTTAGTCTAAAGTATGTAATGTTCCTTATCCATGTTTGCATTCTGTAAGATCTATACTTGCTTATCAGCATATTAATGAAAAAGACAAGCCTTGTTAGGTGCATGTATCATGTCCATGTAGAGGTGGTATGCCTCTATACATTCAAGTAAACAAGCTTTCCCTGGCAGGCTATCCTGCCGGTGCTCTCAGTTTGTTGCCGCGGGGCTAGGCCTTCTGGGCATAAGACTATAAAAAGGGACCAGCCCCCCGCTGAACCTTTTTCCTCAAAGGCCACTGCGACCACCCTGACCGAAGTAGTGTTCAAGTTAAAGGGTAGGAGCACCTATGTTCAGAAGGTGGCGAGGTTTTCATATGCATAAGTTTTCACTTTACAGAACAGGTATGGAAAAGAAGGAAATTATCTGTTTGGCTTGCCGGGGACCGCTATGTAGACTTGTCTTTGTTTCTTCTCTTCGGGGCCAAGTCCGCGGTAAGAACCTGATGACCCACAAGTATAGGGGATCGCAACAGTTTTCGATAAGTAAGAGTGTAGAACCCAACGAGGAGCTAAAGGTAGAACAAATATTCCCTCAAGTTCTATCGACCACCGATACAACACTACGCACGCTTGCCGTTCGCTTTACCTAGAACAAGTATGAAACTAGAAGTACTTTGTAGGTGTTGTTGGATAGGTTTGCAAGATAATAAAGATTACGTAAATAAAAACTAGGGGCTGTTTAGATAAAGAAACAATAAAGTAAATATAGCGAGTGTGGAAAAGCGGTGGTAGGAGTTGCGAAATTTTCCCTAAGCAATTGACTACTTTACTAGACCGATAACAAGTATTATGTGGGAGAGGCCACTGCTAGCATGTCATCCCTTACATGGAATTCTATGCACTTATGATTGGAACTATTAGCAAGCATCCGCAACTACTAACATTCATTAAGGTAGTACCCAACCATAGCATTAAGATATATTGGTCCCCCTTCAATCCCGTATGCATCAATTTTTATGCTAGGCTGAAGCTTCTGTCACCCTTGCCCTCCAATACATAGTCCTATCAACATACAACTAACCCTATGGTGTGATCCACGCGCGCTCTCATATGATGGGCACCAAAGGACATCAACATAACCACAAGCAAATTAAATCAATCATAGCAATTCATCAACCACCGATAGGACAACGAAAATCTACTCAGACATCATAGGATGGCAACACATCATTGGATAATAATATGAAGCATAAAGCACCATGTTCAAGTATAGGGTACAATGGGTTGCGGGAGAGTGGACCACTGTAGATAGAGGGGGAAGGTGATAGAGGTGTTGGTGAAGGTGGCAGAGGTGTTGGTGTAGATCGCGGTGATGATGATGGCCCCCGGTGGCACTCAGGTGCCACCGGAAGCGAGGGGGGAGAGCCCCCCTCCTTCTTCTTCTTCCCTGACCTCCTCCCTAGATGGGAGAAGGGTTTCCCCTCTGGTCCATGGCCTCCATGGAGGGGGAGGGGCGAGAGCCCCTCCGAGATTGGATCTGTCTCTCTCTGTTTCTGCGTTCTCCGATTCTACCCTTTCACCGTTTCTTATATTCCCGGAGATCCGTAACTCCGATTGGGATGAAATTTTAACACGATCTCTATCTGGATATTAGAATTCTTGCGGCGAAAGAATGGCATCAACCGCCTTACGGGTGGCCCATGAGGGTCAGGGGCGCACCCAGGGGGCAGGCGCGCCCCCTGCCTCGTGGCCACCTCGAGCACCGTCTCGCATGGATTTCTCTTCCCAAAAATCATATATATTCCAAAAAAAATCTCCATAGATTTTTATCCTGTTTGGACTCCATTTGATATGGATATTCTGCGAAACAAAAAAACATGCAACAAACAGGAACTGGCACTGGGCACTGGATCAATATGTTAGTCCCAAAAATAGTATAAAAAGTTGCCAAAAGTATATGAAAGTTGTAGAATATTGGCATGGAACAATAAAATATTATAGATACGACGGAGACGTATCAGCATCCCCAAGCTTAATTCCTGCTTGTCCTCGAGTAGGTAAATGATAAAAAAAGATAATTTTTGATGTGGAATGCTACCTAGCATAATCTTGATGACATATCTAATCATGGCATGAATATTAAGATACGAGTGATTCAAAGCAATATTCTATCATTTGACATAAAAACAATAATACTTCAAGTCTACTAATAAAGCAATCATGTCTTTTCAAAATAACATGGCCAAAGAAAGTTATCCCTACAAAATCATATAGTCTGTCTATGCTCCATCTTCACCACACAAAATATTCACATCATGCACAACCCCGATACAAGCCAAGAAATTGTTTCATACTTTTGACGTTCTCAAACCTTTTCAACTTTCACGCAATACATGAGTGTGAGCCATGGACATAGCACTATAGGTGGAATAGAATATGATGGTGGAGAAGACAAAAAGGAGAAGATAGTCTCACATCAACTAGGCGTATCAACGGGCTATGGAGTTGCCCATCAATAGATATCAATGTGAGTGAGTAGGGATTGCAATGCAATGGATGCACTAGAGCTATAAGTGTATGAAAGCTCCAAGTGAAACTATGTGGGTGTGCATCCAACTTGCTTGCTCATGAAGACCTCGGGCATTTGAGGAAGCCCATCATCAGAATATACATGCCAAGTTCTATAATGAAAATTCCCACTAGTATATGAAAGTGATAACTCAAGAGACTCTCTATATGAAGAACATGGTCCTACTTTGAAGCACAAGTGTGGAAAAAGGATAGTAGCACTGCCCCTTCTCTCTTTTTCTCTCATTTTTTTGTTTTTTTTTGTTTTGGTGGGCTTCTTTGGCCTCTTTTATATTTTTTTGTAAAGTCCGGAGTTTCATCCCGACTTATGGGGGAATCATAGTCTCCATCATCCTTTCCTCACTGGGGTAATGCTCTAATAATGATGATCATCACACTTTTATTTACTTACAACTCAATATTACAACTCAATGTCTAGAACAAAGTATGACTCTATATGGATGCCTCCGGCGGTGTATCGGATGTGCAATGATCTAGTGTAACAATGACATCAAAAAACGGACAAGCCATGAAAACGTCATGCTAGCTATCTTACGATCATGCAAAGCAATATGACAATGAATGCTCAAGTCATGTATATGATGATGGAAGTTGCATGGCAATATATCTCGGAATGGCTATGGAGATGCCATGATAGGTAGGTATGGTGGCTGTTTTGCGGAAGATATATGGTGGGTTTAAGGTACCGGCGAAAGTTGCGTGATACTAGAGAGGCTAGCAATGGTGGAAGGGTGAGAGTGCGTATAATCCATGGACTCAACATTAGTCATAAAGAACTCACATACTTATTGCAAAAATCTATTAGTCATCGAAACAAAGTACTACATGCATGCTTCTAGGGGGATAGATTGGTGGAAAAGACCATCGCTCGTCCCCGACCACCACTCATAAGGAGGACAATCAATATATAAATCATGCTCTGACTTCATCACATAACGGTTCACCATACATGCATGCTACGGAATCACAAACTTCAACACAAGTATTTCTACAATACACAACTACCCACTAGCATGTCTCTAATATCACCATCTTTATATCGCAAAACTATTGCAAAGAATCAAACATATCATATTCAGCGATCTACAAGTTTTATGTAGGATTTTATGACTAACCATGTGAATGACCAATTCCTGTCATCTCTCTAAATAGATATAAGTGAAGCAAGAGAGTTTAATTCTTTCTACAAAAGATATGCCCACGCTCTAACAAATATAAGTGAAGCAAAAGAGCATTCTACAAATGGCGGTTTTCTATGTAAAGAGAAACATGCAATCCAAACTTCAAATGATATAAGTGAAGCACATGAAGCATTCTATAAAGCCATACTCAAAAGATATAAGTGAAGTGCAATGAGAATTCTATAAATCAACCAAGGACTATCTCATACCAGCATGGTGCATAAAAGAAAAATGAAAACTAAATGCAAAAGACGCTCCAAGATTGCACATATCGCATGAACGAAACGAATCCGAAAACATACCGGTACTTGTTGAAGAAAGAGGGGATGCCTTCCGGGGCATACCCAAGCTTAGACGCTTGAGTCTCCTTGAATATTTACTTGGGGTGCCTCGGTCATCCCCAAGCTTGAGCTCTTGCCTCTCTTCCTTCTTCTCACATCAAGACCTTCTCGATCATCGAACACTTCAACAGAAAACTCGGTAAGATCTGTTAGTATAATTAAGCAAATCACTACTCTAAGTACTGTTGCAAACCAATTCATATTTTGTTTTTGCATTGTGTCTACTGTAATATAACTTTTTCATGGCTTAATCCATTAATATAAATCGTTAGTTTCATCAAAACAAGCAAACTAGGCATCAAAAACAGAATCTGTCTAAAACAGAACAGTCTGTAACAATCTGAACATTCACCATACTTCTGATACTTGACAAATTCTACAAAAATTAGGAAAAATAAAAAATTTGTATAGGAATACAGTGCAAGAGGAATTAGAACCATTTGACGTTCCAGCAAAAATGTAAAATTACGCACTACAGCCAAAGTTTCTGGCCTGCACCGTACAAATCGTCAAGCAAATGTAAACATCCTAAAGGCAAAGCTTGGCACATTATTTTTATAATACAATGGAATTGTACAAGGGGATAATTATTTTTATTGAAAATTTTCTGTAATCAAGATTCACAAAGTTTCCATGAGCATGAACAAAGTTCAAGGCTAGCTCCCACTTCAACAATGCTTGTCTTTCTCACTTCCGCTTTCCTTTTTGAAAAAGTTTTGGGTTCCCCTCTTTATTTTTGCTGTTTTTAAACTATATAAAAGCACTCAAGAGAAATAAATGACTCTCTAAAACTTCCGGGTTGTCTCCCTGGCAGCGCTTTCTTTAAAGCCATTAAGCTAGGCATATAGTGCTCAAGTAATGGATCCACCCGGATCCCAAGGTATATCAAAGCCAATTTTAATTAACAATGATTTGTAATTTAGTGGTGAGCACAAGGTAACATATATCATGTAATGACGAAGTCTAACTCTCTTCGTATGCATCGGCATGTCATAAAAGAACAGTTCATGCACACAAAGTAAAGGCCAATGCATAGTATAAACAGTTTCTTGCAATTTTATCATATTGGAAACATAGAGAGGTGGAGATATAGTTCCTCTCTCATAATAATTGCAAGTAGGAGTAGCAAGCACATGCATATTATATTCATCAAAATCATCATGTGTAACGGTAAAAGGCAACCCATCAATATATTCCTTAATGAAAGCAAACTTCTCCGATATAGTGTAGTTGGGAGAATTCAAAAAGATAATAGGACTATCATGCATGGGTGCAATAGCAACAATTTCATGTTTAACATAAGGAAATATAGCAAGTTCATCTCTATAAGCATAATTCATATTGGCATCTTGGTCACAAGCATAGCAAGCATCATCAAAAAGGGATATTTCAAGAGAATCAACGGGATCATAACAATCATCATAGCAATCATCCTTCGGTAAGCACGAAGGGAAATTAAACAATGTATGAGTTGAAGAGTTACTCTCATTAGAAGTTGGGCACGGGTAGCTAATCCGCTCTTCCTCCTTTTGTTCTTCGCTCTCCTCCTCATCTTTTTCATCCAATGAGCTCACAGTTTCATCAATTTCTTCTTCCATAGACTCCTGCAAAATATTAGTCTCTTCTTGGACAGCGGGGTAGTCCTCAATATATGGTTCAACATAGGCATTAGAAGCATAATTATCATAGCAATATTTAAGTATGGCAAAATTTTCAGATTTGTAAAGAGTAGCATCATACTTTTCAATTAAAGAAGCAATTTCGTAAGCACCCTTAAAAGCAACAAATTCTCCAATTTGTTGAACATCATAGTAATTATAAACACCCTTAGCATACAAAGATACGATTCCATTATCACTAAACTCACATTGATAGGGAAGGTGTTTCTTAGGGTTTTCAGAACAACAAGTAAAATCATATATTTCACATAAATTCCAAGCATAGCATTGCAAACGATGAATTTGACCCCTTAAAATTTTCCCTTTTTCAGATATTTGGTGTCGCACATAACAAGCATGCTCATCTAAAGATTTGCCCTCAACTAAGCTAGTTGGGGTTTCAGCACGAGCACATAGGGATCGAAGATGATCCAAGTAATAAGCTTCAGCAGTGTGATAGATTTTGAGTGGTTCTTCAACCATTGGTTTAGTAGGTACAACTAATTTTTTTGGTATTTTGCGTTTCCTACCCATAACTAAATATAGAAAACAAGAGCACAAAATAAAAACTACTTAGTGATAAAGCAAACAAGCAAACACGAGAATATTCACCCCACGCTATGTCTCCCCGGCAACGGCGCCAGAAAAAGGTCTTGATAACCCACAAGTATAGGGGATCGCAATAGTTTTCGTTAAGTAAGAGTGTCGAACCCAACGAGGAGCTAAAGGCAAAACAAATATTCCCTCAAGTTCTATCGACCACCGATACAACTCTACGCACGCTTGATGTTCGCTTTACCTAGAACAAGTATGAAACTAGAAGTACTTTGTAGGTGTTGTTGGATAGGTTTGCAAGATAATAAAGATTACGTAAATAAAACTAGGGGCTGTTTAGATAAAGAAACAATAAAGTAAATATAGCGAGTGTGGAAAAGCGGTGGTAGGAGTTGAGAAATTGTCCCTAAGCAATTGACTACTTTACTAGACCGATAGCAAGTATTATGTGGGAGAGGCCACTGCTAGCATGTCATCCCTTACTTGGAATTCTATGCACTTATGATTGGAACTATTAGCAAGCATCCGCAACTACTAACATTCATTAAGGTAAAACCCAACCATAGCATTAAGATATATTGGTCCTCCTTCAATCCCGTATGCATAAATTTTTATGCTAGGCTGAAGCTTCTTTCACCCTTGCCCTCCAATACATAGTCCTATCAAAATACAACTAACCCTATGGTGTGATCCACGCGCGCTCTCATATGATGGGCACCAAAGGACAGCAACATAACCACAAGAAAATTAAATCAATCATAGCAATTCATCAACCACCGATAGGACAACAAAAATCTACTCACACATCATAGGATGGCAACACATCATTGGATAATAATATGAAGCATAAAGCACCATGTTCAAGTAGAGGGTACAACAGGTTGTGGGAGAGTGGACCGCTATAGATAGAGGGGGAAGGTGATGGAGATGTTGGTGAAGATGGCGGAGGTGTTGGTGTAGATCGCGGTGATGATGATGGCCCCCGGTGGCACTCCGGTGCCACCGGAAGTGAGGGGGAGAGAGCCCCCCTCCTTCTTCTTCTTCCTTGACCTCCTCCCTAGATGGGAGAAGGGTTTCCCCTCTGGTCCATGGCCTCCATGGTGTGGGAGGGGCGAGAGCCCCTCCGAGATTGGATCTGTCTCTCTGTCTCTCTCTGTTTCTGCGTTCTCTGATTCTACCCTTTCACCGTTTCTTATATTCCCGGAGATTCGTAACTCCGATTGGGCTGAAATTTTAACACGATCTCTATCCGGATATTAGCTTTCTTGCGGCGAAAGAAGGGCATCAACCGCCTTACGGGTGGCCCACGAGGGTGAGGGGCGCGCCCCCTGCCTCGTGGCTACCTCGGGCACCATCTCGCGTGGATTTTTCTTCCCAAAAATCATATATATTCCAAAAAAATCTCCGTTAGTTTTTATCCCGTTTGGACTCCGTTTGGTATGGATATTCTGCGAAACAAAAAACATGCAACAAACAGGAACTTGCACTGGGCACTGGATCAATATGTTAGTCCCAAAAATAGTATAAAAAGTTGCCAAAAGTATATGAAAGTTGTAGAATATTTGCATGGAACAATCAAAAATTATAGATATGACGGAGACGTATCAGAACCCTGCAGCTTAGTGTAGATGAAAACGGAGCTACATGCGATCTTATCTACATGATCATACTATGCTCATGGTATGCTTATGCATGCATGCAATCTTCTTGGGGCCCCCAGCGCTTCGTTTATTTATCTGTTGCTCAGCGTTTGCGCCTGGCGTTGTACAAAGGGTTACATGCAACATCGGCAAGGCTTGTACAAAAGGGTGGCTGTCGGGCAGGGCCCAACAGCCGTGCCTTACAGGTAGAACTTATAGAGATGCTCAACGTTCCACGAGTTTTGCAACTGAATGCCATCTCTGATCTCCAGACGGACTGCGCCGGGTCTGGTGACTCGTACTACCCGGTAAGGGCCTTCCCACTTCGGCATTAACTTGTTTGTACCCCTGGCGGACTGAGCACGCCTAATGACAAGGTCGCCTCCCTCAAGGCTCCAGGCATGAACCCTGCGGCTGTGATGGTGACGCAGGGCTTGCTTGTAGCATGCAGTATGCATAACAGCACATAGACGATTCTCCTCAAATAGCGCAGTGTCGTCACGCCAGTGCTGTTCTTGTGCTACCTCATCGTAGGCAAGCACTCAAGGTGATCCGTATATGAGTTCCGTGGGGATCACTACTTCTGCCCCATAGACTAGGGAGAAGGGAGTCTGGCCGGTAGCTTCATTTGGTGTCATATGGAGGGTCCTGATACCTCTCCAACGTATCTATAATTTTTGATTGCTCCATGCTATAATATTATCTATTTTAGATGTTAATGGGCTTTATTTTACACTTTTATATCATTTTTGGGACTAACCTACTAATCGGGGGCCCAACCCAAATTGTTGTTTTTTGCCTATTTTAGAGTTTCATCGAAAAGGAATATCAAATGGAGTCCAGATGGAATGAAACCTCCGGGAACCTGATTTTCTCAACGAACGTGATCTAGGAGACTTGGAGTGGGCGTCAAGAAACAACGGAGGAAGCCACAAGGCAGGGGGGCGTGCCTACCCCCTGGGCGCGCCCTCCACCCTCGTGGGCCCTTCGTTGCTCTACTGACGTACTTCTTCCTCCTATATATATCCGCGTACCGCCCAAACATCCAGGAGCACCATGAAAACCTAATTCCACCACCGCAACCTTCTGTACCTAAGAGATCCCATCTAGGGGCCTTTTCCGAAGCTCCGCCGGAGGGGGCATTGATCACGGAGGGCCTCTACATCAACTCCATGGCCTCTCAAGTGATGTGTGAGTAGTTTACTTCAGACCTACGGGTCCCTAGTTATTAGCTAGATGGCTCCTTCTCTCTCTTTGGATCTCAATACAAATTTCTCCTCGATCTTCTTGGAGATCTATCGGATGTAATATTCTTTTACGGTGTGTTTGTCGAGATCCGATGAATTGTGGGTTTATGATCCAGATTATCTATGAACAATATTTGATTCTCCTCTGAATTCTTTTATGTATGATTGGTTTATCTTTGCAAGTCTCTTCGAATTATCAGTTTGGTTTGGCCTACTAGATTGATCTTTCATGCAATGGGAGAAGTGCTTAGCTTTGGGTTCAATCTTGCGGTGCTCGATCCCAGTGACAGAAAGGGAACCGACACCTATTGTATTGTTGCCATCGAGGATAAAAAGATGGGGTTTATATCATATTGCATGAGTTTATCCCTCTACATCATGTCATCTTACTTAAAGCATTACTCTGTTCTTATGAACTTAATAATCTAGATGCATGCTGGATAGCGGTCGATGTGTGGAGTAATAGTTGTAGATGCATAATCATTTCGGTCTACTTGTCGCGGACGTGATGCCTATATACATGATCATACCTAGATATTCTCATAACAATGCTCAATTCTATCAATTGCTCGACAGTAATTCGTTTACCCACCGTAATACTTATGCTCTTGAGAGAAGCCACTAGTGAAACCTATGGCCCCCAGGTCTATCTTCCATCATATTAATCTTCTAATACTTAGTTATTTTTGTTGCCGTTTGTTTTACTTTGCATCTTTATTTCTCTTTATCATAAAAATACCAAAAGTATTGTCTTATCATATCTATCATATCTCACTCTCGTAAGTGACCGTGAAGGGATTGACAACCCCTTTATCACGTTGGTTGCGAGGTTCTTATTTTTTTGTGTAGGTGCGTGGGACTCGAGCGTGATCTCCTACTGGATTGATACTTTGGTTCTCAAAAACTGAGGGAAATACTTACGCTACTTTACTGCATCACCCTCTCCTCTTCAAGGGAAAACCAACGCAGTGCTCAAGAGGTAGCAAGAAGGATTTCTGGCGCCTTTGCTGGGGAGATTCACGCAGGGTCAAGTCAAGCACAAGTCAAGACATACCAAGTAACCATCACAAACTCTTATCCATCGCATTACATTATTTGCCATTTGCCTCTTGTTTTCCTCTCCCCCACTTCACCCTTGTCGTTTTATTCGCCCTCTCTTTTTCGTTCGTCGCTTTCTTGCTTGCCTAATGGCTAGTCCTTTATCTACTCCTTTGTCTCCCGAGAATGAAGTTCTTAATTTTAAACAAAGGGAGGGAGAAAATATAAAAGATGCTTGGTACAGAATTTGCAATGCGCAAAATAGATCTACTAGGAAGCAATCTACTTCCGTTCTTCTTCGCAATTTTTATGTAGGCATCACTACTTGGAATAGATATATTCTTGATACCATTACCGGAGGGAATTTCTTGGGTAGCCATACTTTTGATTCTTATAATTCTATGATAGATCTGTTTGGCCCACCACCTCTTTTGGTTAATGGAACTATTTTAACTTTGGAACATGTGATGCAACGACTTGAAATTATTGAAAACAAAGTTGCCACCGTAGAGTTAATTGAAAATTTGGATAGAAAGATCCATAACCAAATTACCCAATACGGATCTAAGGTAGGAGTTGCTCTTAAAATTTTAAAGAAAAGGGACCTATGGTTAATGAAAAGATAGATCAAAATTCCACTAGAATTGAAAAAATTGAGGATATTATTACCAACCTTGGGTCTGCCTTTTCTTCCGTGAAAAACACTCCTCCTAATGCTAAGATTGCAAAATTGATGTATGTTCCTAAAAATAAGGGTGAAACTTCTAGTAAGGAAAATACGGACCTCAAATCCATAAGTGTTCGCCCCAACTTTCTCACTATCCTTAAGGAACGTTTTGCTACAAATGATTTTCTTGATTTCGTAACTAGTAGTTTGATAATTAATAAAAAGAAAGAAACTCCTAAAAGCATTAGGTGTCTTATTGAAGAATTGCCTAGCAAAGATGGCAATACCTAGATCTATCCTTGCTTTTATGCCTAGCTAGGGGCGTTAAACGATAGCGCTTGTTGGGAGGCAAGGCCAATGCCAAGGCCAGAGCCCATCCTCTGCTTCGTCTCGACCAGACCCCCTTGCCCCGTGCCCTTTTCGTTTCCCCTTGGTTCCCCTTCTCCTCTAACCGTCTTTCTCTTCTGCTCATGAACGATCGTCGTTCGCTGCCATCTCGTTCGTCTTCCAGTGGGACGCCGCGCCAAGATCCACTGCCCCATCCTCGTCTTGCTGGAGAGGCTCCGCCTTTGCCAAGTCCCACTTCCGCCTGGCCCTGCTTCCCTTATGCGCGCGGCCCCTGTTCGTCTCCTGCCGCTCGCCGGAGTCCCACCTACGTCCGCCTCGCCCGACTGTGTCCTCTGCTTCAAGGGATAGGACGAGTGTCGCTCGCATTGAGGGCTCCAAGTTCCGCTCGCCCGCCCGTTGACTCCGTCAACCCGTGCTTTGGCCACGAGGATGCTGAGGCCCAGCAGCGTCTTCTCGTTGCCAGATCCTGCCCAGCTGCTTCTCCGCTTTCGGCCCAATGGCCTGATGTGAGTATAGCCCGGCCCCTCCGCTATATTGCGCATGTGTGTCTGATAGTTATGTTGTGCATGTTACCTTGGTGGGCCTCTCCTCAGATTCGGCCCGTGTCAAGTTTTTCCCAGTTCTGCGATTTTTCCTATTAATCCTGAGATAACAAATTTGCAGAAAAGTCCCTATAGTTCATGCATTTAATAACAAATCAACCATGCATCGGTTTAAAATACTTCATATATCTAAAATGCTTAGAATTTCATCAAGTTTCATAATATGCAACTTTCATCCATATTTGAAATTTTTAAAATGTTGGTTGCTTTTAATTTGCTTAAATAACATGTTAAAATGATTTATTTCGTAACTAAATAACCGTTGGTCCATTTTGTAAATGCTCTATATGAAACTTGATTGGTTTTGCATGTAGTTTCATGTTACCTTGTTGCATCCATGTTTTGGAATGTTTGTGATGTTGTTTCACTTGCATTTGCATCAATGCCATGTTTAACTTATTTTTCTCATATCTTCTAGGCCGTAGCTCCGAATTAAATGGACTGTATATCTAACTTGAATAGAAAACCGTGTAGATCATCTTGGTGCATTTTAACTTGATGTTTAACAACTTCAACTTTGTGTGGTAATCAGATCTGGACCAACTTCGAAAAATGCATATGGGGTTTTTCCGGAATTGTTGTTTGTTATTTCCGGCCTCATGTAAGCTTGCCTAAATAGTTAGTTTAATTATGCTTCACCTCTTGCGATGTTTAAAAACATTTAATATTGTTGTGTACCTAAATGAGAGCGAACTAAATATTTGAATGTGGTGTTTCGTCAATATGCAATTCATTGCATATTGAGCTCCACTTAATTTGTAGTATTGTTTCTTGCACTTGCCATGCCATGCCTCATTAAACTGGACGTGCATCATACTTGGTTGCGCATCATGCCATGTTTATGTGATGGTTGTTTACCATGATCTTTGCTTCTTTCCGGTTGCGCTTCTTCTCGATAGTTCTGGTTATGTTGCGATTGGCAGGTTCTGTTTGACTACGTTGGTTCGTCTACTTCATGGTTTTGATCTACTTCCTAGCGGGATTTCAGGCAAGATGATTGTCACCTTTGATCTCACTACTATCTTTGCTATGCTAGTTGTCTCGATGCTATCGCTATGTCGCGCTACCTACCACTTGTTGATCAAGCCTACCAAATTGCCATGATAGCATCTAACCTTTTCACCCTTCCTAACAAACCGTTGTTTGGCTATGTTGCCTCTTTTGCTCAGCCCCTCTTACAGCATTGCTAGTTGCAGGTTGTTCCATGTTGGGACATGGATATCATGGGATACCATGCTATCTCTTATTTTAATTAATCCATCTATATACTTGACAAAGGGTGGAAGACTCGGCCTTATGCTTGGTGTTTTGTTCCACTCTTGCCGCCCTAGTTTCCGTCATATCGGTGTTATGTTCTTTGATTTTGCGTCCCTAACACGATGAGGGGTATGGGACCATCTTGACAGTTCGCTTTGAATAACAACTAAAACTTGCATAGGGACTTGCCGGCCCAGTGGATTTTTAATCACCCCCCCCCGGCCAGTGCTCCTCTGAGTGTTGGTCCAAACCGGGCGATGTTCGACACCCCCTGGGCAACCAGGGTCTCAGCCAACCCGACGTCTTGCCCATCTGGTGTGCCCTAAGAACGAGATACATGCGGCTCCTATCGGGATTTGTCGGCACATCGGGAGGTCTTGCTGGTTTTGTTTTACCATTGTCGAAATGTCTTGTGCACTGGGATTTCGAGTCTGATCGGATGTCCTGTGATGGAGGATTGTCTCCGCAGATTGTGAGCTTGTAATGGGCTAAGTTGGGACACCCCTGCAGGGTTTAAACTTTCGAGAGTTGTGCCCGCGGTTATGTGGCAGATGGGAATTTGTTAATATCCGGTTGTATTGAACTTGAAATAAACTCATTTAAAATACACCAACCGCGTGCGTAACCATGATTGTCTCTTTTCGGGTGCGTTTGAGAAGAGAACACAGTTGGGTTATGTTTGAACATAAGTAGTTTAGGATCACTTATTGATCATTACTAGTTTGCGAACGTCTGCGTAGTTTCTCATCTTACTCTTGTAGTCGTAAGTTAGCCACCATACTTTGCTTAATCGCTTGCTACAACCCCACCACTTATCCTTTTCCATATCCTTTAAGATTTGCTAGTCTTGATACCCATGGTAATGGAATTGCTGAGTCCTCGTGGCTCACAGATTACTACAACAACAGTTGCGGGTATAGGTAATGCAATGATCTGACGCGAGTGCGATGCTTGCTTGTTTGAAGTTCTTCTGCTTCTTCTTCTTCTTTGGTCAAGGGATAGGTTTCGGGTCGGGGAGCCTGGGATTAGCAGGGTGGATGTCGATCTTCTTTTCTTTTGTTTTCATCCATAGCCGGATCCTACTCTTCTGTATGATGACTGCTATGTATTGATGAACTGTTGTATTGATGTTGTATCTTGTGGCGAGTGTAAGCCTTTATATTGTATTCTCATCTATTCAGTACATGGTATGTTGTAATGATATCCACCTTGCTATGTGCCCGAAATGCGATTGTGCCCCGATCATGAATTCATCACATGATTGGGATAGAATCGCATCTTGGGCGCTACACATGACCAGGTTTGCTAGCCAGTCTAGATGTTTGATCTCTCTGATAAACCCGGCCTCGAGTAGCTTGGCTAGCTCCTCACCCTTAGCCTGTCATTTGGGTTCAGAAAATCGCCGCAGCGTTTGCTTGACTGGTTTGTATCCCTTCAATATATTGAGACTATGTTCGGTCAGCGCTCGTGGGATTCCTGGCATATCTGAGGGGTGCCAGGCGAAGATGTCCCAATTCTCGCGCAAGAACGCGCGTAATGCGGTGTCGACCATCGGCTCTAGCTGTGCCCCAATGGAAGCTGTCTTCTTGGGGTCCGTCGGGTGAACTTGAAATTTGACTATCTTGTCTGCTGGCGTAAAAGAAGTGGATTTAGGCCTTTTATTAAGAATTACGTCATCTCTATCCACTTTGGAACGCAGAGCGGTGAGCTCCTCGGTTGCTAGGGCTTCACATAGTGCCTCAAGGGCCAGGATGCGGTTTTGTTTTTGGCACGGAGTGCTATGTCCGGATCACTAGTGATAGTGATAACATTGTTGGGCCTGGGCATTTTGAGCTTCATATACCCATAATGAGGTATGGCTTGAAAGCGTGTGAATGCGTCTCGCCCTAACAGGGCATGATATCCGCTGTCGAAAGGGCCCACCTAGAAGATTATCTCTTCGGACCTATAGTTCTCTAGTGTGCCGAATACCACTTCGAGTTTAAATTTTCCCCGAGCATCTTGCTTCCCGACTGGGGATAATTCCTCAAAAGGTTGTATTACTCTGCTCGATGCGACTCCTATCCATTTGCATTTTATTGAGCGTGTCTTCATAGATGAGCTTTAGTCCGCTCCCGCCGTCCATGAGCATTTTGTGAGGCGAAAGTCGTCTATAATTGGGTTTAGGACCAAAGTGGCTGGTTCTCGGACAAATCGGGCCCTTGGCTCATCACTAGCGTTAAAGGTTATCGCCATATCGTTCCAAGGATTTATTGCTACTACGTGATTGACTTCGACGAGGTCGCGAAGCATCATTTTATGCCGGTTGTTTGAAGAAAAGGTCCCGAAGACCGTAAACACACTGAGGACGTTATCCTCGGGGGCATGCCTTGCCGGAGTAGTGTTGGTGAGAATAGCCTCCCCGCTTTTAGCCACCTGTCGGAGTATCCAACATGCCCGGAGGCTATGAGTTGGTTCGGAGTTCAGCATCGCGTGTGTCTGACAGGGCTTGTCGAGCCATTCATCAAGGATAGTTATGTGTCCCGGTAAGGGCTTAATTTTTCTTTCCATGAAGTAATGATCAAGTGTCCCATAAGGGTGCATCCACTTTGTCCGGCCGGTGGGTGGCTTGAAGGCTGGTGGTTCCCATCGAGTTGTCTGGGCTTTCCAGGCGCTTTCCATTGCGCAATACTTCTGTACTATGTGTGCCAAATCTGCAAAGTGCAGTATGTGGCGCCAATTGAGGGCATTGAGGACCCCCTCATCTGTACAGTTGCGGCAAAAGACTGATACCGCATTGTCGCCGCAGCAATCTTTGCTTTTGTTTTTAACAAGTAGGAATCTAGCCCAAGAGTGATGGACTATTTCCTGCGGTTGCTGTCGTATATACATTAAATCGCATATGTCCGGAGGACCGGACTTGCTTGGAGAGTATTTATTGTGGTGGGTGGGTGGTTTTAATCCGACCCCTGACTCACTGTGAAATCTGAATTTTGAAAAATTTCTAAGGTCATTGACCCAGGATCCGGAGTGTCCTGGGGTTTTTTAGACTCCACACCTAATTCTAAGTTCGGAGGACAGATGATCTCTTCCCGAGGATGAGTGTCCGGCCCGCAGGGCTCGGAGATCCAAACCTAGTTTGTTTTCAGCATAGAAGGAGCAGTATCCTCAACTTGTTCTTCCACGACAGTCACCAGGTGGGTGACAGGTGGAGACGTGATTTCCCTTTGATCGGGTTTAAACCCAATCAGGTCGTAATCTATTACAACCCCCTGGGCGGCGATGTGATCTAGCAGTTTGTTTAAAGACGAGACATCTGCCGGATCCATCTTATCGACGCTTTCAGGGTTGATGCAGAGATGATTTTTAGCCATCTAGAGGACCGCCTTGGGCTTAATGGCCGGGCGGGCGCCTATGGTAAAATTGCCGATCTGGAGGATCTGCCCAGGAACTAGGGCTCTTCTAGAGGTGATTTTGTCGTTGATTATGAGGCGAGCCATCGATCCTTCTATCGACAACACAGAGGAACTCTCAATGAAAGCACGAATGTCGGTGTCCAAACCGACAGATCTCGGGTAGGGGGTCCCGAACTGTGCGTCTAAAGATCAAAGGTAACATGAGGCAAGGGACACAATGTTTACCCGGGTTTGGGCCCTCTTGATGGAGGTAAAACCCTACGTCCTGCTTGATTGACTTTGAAGAGTATAGGGGTTACAAGAGTTGATCTACCACGAGATTGTAATAGCTAGACCCTATATGTCTAGCATGTATGATTATGACTTCCTCTACGGACTAAACCCTCCGGTTTATATAGACACCGGAGGGGGCTAAGGTTTGTACAAGGTTGGTTTACAGAGAAAGGAATCTTCATATCTGAGCACCAAGCTTGCCTTCCACGCCAAGGAGAGTCCCATCCGGACATGGGGGAAGGTCCTCGATCTTGTATCTTCACGGCCCATCAAGCCGGCCCATGCCGCATAGCCCGACCATCCGAGGACCCCATAATCCAAGATGCCCTCAATCAACACATGTCAATAGAATGCATATGAAGATTTAGAGAGAGTAGGAGAGATAAGCACAGATGGGGTTCGGGTATGATCACATTCACTTAGTGCAGAAGATGGAAACTTAAAGACATAGCTATAAGTGAATGACGTAGAGGACAGAACACACATACACACACACATATATATATACATATATATATATAGAGGCAACGAAATCCAAATCAAACATTGGGAAGATAAATCATGAAGATAAACCAATGTTGAAGACAAACCAATTATGAAGATAATGCAATGTGACGCCAAACTCAAATCTGCAATAAGGAATGGTGGTGGCGTTACCCACTGTATAGGAAGTATTAGACCCAGACACGATGCACACTTATCGTGGTGCTCCAAAGTCAAATTCTGCATTATTGTATTCACACTTATAGTGTATGTCTTCATTAATTGAAGACATATGTTACTTTGTGTGTTGCGCACTTAAGTCATCAACATGCATAAGCGTTAGGATGCATCTCCATTCACAGGACATTCAAGGATTCTAAGATATTTAGCTCACACCGCAGCTTGCAAAACCTTTTCTCATCCAAGGGCTCTGTGAACATATCTGCCAATTGCTCTTCAGTGTTGACGTGAATGATATCAATGTCGTCCTTCAACACATGGTCCCTGAGAAAGTGATGACGGACATGAATATACTTTGTCTTCGAGTGCTGAACTGGATTGTGAGCAATCTTGATGGCACTTTCATTGTCGCATCAGAGGGGCACCTTCTTCATGTTGATGCCATAGTCTTTGAGAGTTTGCTTCATCCAGAGTAGCTGAGCATAGCAAGATCCAACAACAGTATATTCAGCTTCAACAGTGGATAGTGATACATAGTTCTACTTCTTTGAAGACTAACAGACAAGAGATCATCGAAGAAAGTGACATGTGCCCGATGTAGACTTGCGATCAACCTTGTCACCAGCATAATCAGCATATGAGAATCCAACTAGATCAAACTCTGAGCCCTTTGAATCGGGGACACCACTACAAAAAAATACACTTTTGTGATGATACGTGTTTCTCATAGTAGGTCATGTTTTCTGTCATGTATGTACATCCATGACTATTTTATGACAGAATCAAGATAGTCATACCTGTACTATCATAGAGGTGTTCCATGACAATAACAAAATTATAATCATGGAAGTGTTCACTTCCATGACGATAAATGACGCGTCATGGAAGTGCTTTTGTCAAGGGTAACCAACACGTGGCATCCACCGTAATGGGTCACCGTTAAGCTATCAGGTCCGGTTTTGGATCTGATAACCCGTTAATAGCCCGGACCAATGGGGATTTTCCACGTGTAAAATTCTCATTGGCCGAAGGAAACACGTGCCAACTTGTCATTGGGTCAGATAGGCACCTATAATATGTCGACACGTGCGACGGCCCAACACTAGTCCATTTGGCTTACAAAGACCGGCCTGTTTCACTTGGTCAAGAGTTAGCGGGCCGGCCCATGAAAAGCCTGTTAACGGTATGTTCACATATAACCCATTTTACGACCCGGTAACTCACGAACCGTTAGGGCCTTCCCAAAATTGGCCCAACAGCATCATGTGGGCCGTCAAATATAACACCAGCCCGTTTCACCTTCGACCCATGTATGGCCCACAACGTCTATTGGCCCATGCGAGGCCTTTCGTATCTTTAGGCCCTTTAGTGGCCCACAGTGACTCTGGCCCATAATGAATAGTAAATTTCTTTGTACCCATTAACGGCCCTTGATTTGCATGGGCCGTTTCCAGCCCGTGTTAGCTTTCAGCCTACTGACGACCCATACGTTCTTGGGCTCCTTTCCGGCCCATTACTGGCTTGTTCCCCTAATGGGCCAAATTTGGCCCGTGGTTAGAATCGACCCGTTTGTGGCCTGTTAACCCGTTGCGCCGTTTCCAGCCCGTCCTATATTCTGGCCCATTAACAACCCGTTATGCCTATGATAGAATTAAGCCTTTGCTATCTTTCGGCCTATTGACAGCCCATTACCGTGCTGGCTCGATACCAATTACACCCGTTTACGGCCCATGTGGACCCATTTAACCGACGGCCTGAGGCCTACCGATTCTACGACCCGTTGTAGGCCCATTTATCCGACGGCCCGTAGGAGGCCCATGGATCCTACACCCTGTAGGAGGATCAAGGTTACCATGATCTGTATATGGCCCTGATGACCCACAAGTATAGGGGATCAATTGTAGCTCTTTTCGGTAAGTAAGAGTGTCGAACCCAACGCGGAGCAAAAGGAAATGACAAGTAGTTTTCAGCAAGGTAATGTCTGCAAGTGCTGAAATTGTAAGTAGCTGACTAGTTTGATAGCAAGATAATTTGTAATGAGCAAGTAACAGTAGTAGTAACAAAAGTGCAGCAAGGTAGCCCAATCCTTTTTGAGGCAAAGGACAGGCCAAAATAGTCTCTTATGATAAGCAAAGCGTTCTCGAGGGTACACGGGAATTTCATCTAGTCACTTTCATCATGTTGGTTCGATTTGTGTTCGCTACTTTGATAATTTGATATGTGGGTGGACCGGTGCTTAGGTGTTGTTCTTACTTGAACAAACCTCCTACTTATGATTAACCCTCCCACAAGCATCCGCAACTATGAGAAAAGTATTAAGAATAAATTCTAACCATAGCATTAAACTTTTGGATCCAATCGGTCCCTTACGCAATAGCGCATAAATTGGGCTTTAAGCTTCTGTCACTCTCGCAACCCATCATCTAATTGCTACTCCACAATGCATTCCCTTAGTCCCAAATATGGTGAAGTGTCATGTAGTCGACGTTCACATGACACTATTAAGGGAATCACAACATACATACTATCAAAATATCGAAGACATATCAAGTTCACATGATTACTTGCAACATGATTTCTCCCGTCACTTCAAGAACAAAAGTAACTACTCACAAATAATAATCATGCTCAAGATCAGAGGGGTATTAAATAGCATAATGGATCTGAACATATAATCTTCCACCAAATAAACCATATAGTAATCAACTACAAGATGTAATCAACACTACTAGTCACCCACAAGTACCAATCTATTTCCGGTAACAAGATTGAACACAAGAGATGAACTAGGGTTTGAGAGGAGATGGTGTTGTTGAAGATGTTGATGGAGATTGCCCTCCCCAAGATGGGAGAGTTGTTGGTGATAATGATGACAATGATTTCCCCCTCCGGGAGGGAAGTTCCCCCGGCGGAATCGCTCCGCTAGAGGGCAAAAGTGCTCCTGCCCAAGTTCCGCCTCGAGGCGGCGGCGCTCCGTCCCGAAAGTCCTCTCTTTATTTTTTATAGGTAAAAATGACTTATATACTAGAAGATGGGCACCAGAGGTGGGCCGAGGAGAGCACAACCCACCAGGGCGCGCCTGGGCTCCCTGGCACGCCCAGGTGGGTTGTGCCCACCTGGTGGGCCCCCTCTGGTACTTATTGGCTCCAATATTCCTCATATATTCCATAAAAAATCCTCGTGAAGTTTCAGCTCATTTGGAGTTGTGCAGAATTGGTAGCCTGACGTAGCTTTTTCAGGTCCAGATTTCCAACTGCAGGAATTCTCCTTCTTGGTGTATACCTTGCATATTATGAGAGAAAAGACATTAGAATTACTCCAAAAAGCTTTATTGTGGACAAAACATCATAAATAACAGTAAGAAAACATGATGCAAAATGGATGTATCAACTCCCCAAGCTTAGCCTTGCTTGTCCTCAAGAGAAAAACCGAAATCGAAAAACATGTCCACATGCTTTGAGAGAGAGAGAGAGGTGTCGATAAAAACAAAATACGGACATAGAAGCCTCATGTTGATTACCGTAATAGCAATAAAATTAAACATAGGACTCTTATCATAGAACTTTTATCATATACTTCTCATGAATAAGTAACAGTTCATCGCACAATCGAAGTATAAAGCAAAAACTCTATTAAAAACCAACAAACTATATTCTCAGTCAATTTTGCAACTACAATTCATCATCTTTTCAGGAAGGGTCACGTATCGAAGCCTTTGGGGAAGTCCACATACTCAACCATCATATAGTTTTCTATGATTGCTAACACTCACCGCGTACACATGAGCAAAATGTTTCAACCGGACACATAGAAAGATAGGGGCTTATAGTTTCTCCTCCCAACATATTCACCTCAAGGGTGATGTCAACAATAATAACTCATGCTATCTATATTCAACTAGATATATGTGCCTAGATATTTCCTCACCACATGATGCTTGCCAAAAGAGGAAAATAAAAAGGAATAGAAGGAAAACATTGACTCTTTGCTTAAAAGTAAATACATAAAAGTAAAAGATAGGCCCTTCGCAGAGGGAAGCAGAAGGTTCCATGAACTTATTTGTTTGTATGCTCAACACCTTAGTACAAAACAGCGTCACATTACATTGCCCCTTGTGTCGTGGAGTTGACACGGCAGATGTCCTAGCGCAAGGACTTAGTCGTGGAGCCATCACAACTAGGTTAGATTGAAGGGGTTAAACGGGACAAAGGACACAAAGAGTTTACCCAGGTGCGGCCCCTCTCAACGATGTAAAAGCCTACTCCTGCTTTGTGTTGTATTGCTAGGGTTTTGATTACCAGGGAGCGAATATGCTTGACGTAGCTCTCGGTTGCTTGTTACTTGCGCTAAGCTGCCGCCGGGTCGTCCCTTTATATACACAGGCAGACCCCGGCGGCTCACGGAGTCCCGACTGGTTCATACACAATGTGTTCGGCTTGGTGACTAACTATGCTTGCCTTACAAAACAAGTCATACACATATGGCGGTTCATCGTCTTGGTCCCCAAGTCACCTCCGGGCCTTTGGGTCGTCAATGGGCTTGCATGACCCGCCATCATTATCGATAAGCCGCATGTGGTATGACCCTGCCCCTGTTGGGCGGTTCATACCCAGTAGTTATATCCCCAACATTAGGCCCCATGTCGATTTGAACTTGTTCATGTCAATCTCCAATACCTGACTTGTCAAAATCTTGCATCGCTTGTTTGAAAAACTTTGCTGTAACCCGCCATGACGTCAGCTCACAGAATTTTCTTAAACCGCCATGACGTCATTTCGCATTAACTTCGCACGAGGCCCAGAACATCTTAACTGATCCTTATCTTAATAAACATCCTGAGAATCGAGGCATCCATATAGACACATGATGATTTAAACCTCCTCGATTCCCACGCATGCCCTGTATTCACCCCTTATAAATAGGGACACGGGTCTTTATCATTTTCCACTCGCTTCCTCCTTCGTCTTCCTATCGCGTCTCCTCTGCCGCCCGAGCTCCGCCGCCGTGACCTCCAACGCTGCACTAACTCAGGCTGCTGCATCAACCTGCTCAGACCAGAAAACTCCGGCACATCGCCACTGCTCCACCGCATCTGTAAGTACCCTTTTATCCAGGCCTCAGATCTGTGCTAGGGGTTGAGTAGTTCATCAGCGTTCTTGTTATTCTTCATGTTCTTCAACTTCAAGTTGTTTTCAATCTGAATAAGTCATAACCTTTGCATGGTAATAGTTTAGCATTCGTTTATATCGTCAAAGCAGCATCTTTGTAAGAAAACCTCATCAGAGCATCACAACCTTCTGCTGTCACCACCTTAGGTTTAATTTTACTATCTTTTCTGCACTGTGGTAGATCCAAAATTATGACTCTAGCTTGTGAAATCTGTTTGTCCACTACTTAGCAAAATTTTCACTTGATAAATTTAAAGCATCAAAACTGCCATGGCGGCTTATGACATTAACCGTGACCGATCATATACCAATAGGCCCCATTTAAGCCGCCATCATCCGCCAAAGTCAATAATCCGGCAATATCCTTTCGGTTTAACCAGACTGGCTTATTTATCCTCACAATTCAATTCTCTGGTTTAACAATCCACATACTTTGAACTTATCTCCATAACCATTAACCTTGCACAGCGGTTTAAACAATAACTTGTAACTCGCCAAACATTTGCCGGTTTAATAATATCTTGAACCGCCTTATGTAGGTCGTACATTCAATCATGACTAAGACCGTCACGTCATGTTACTAGGTCCCGTCCATCGTTAACGAGGCAATGCTCCAAGAGTATGTCAAGATTGGCTTTTTGTTGGCAAAAAATATCATTCACTGGCGTGCTCCGAACCCTAAAGAAGTCAGACCTCAGCCACAAGACGATGAAGATATTGTTTTCATTGATCACATGAACCGGGGCTTCTCACCTCCTGGGTAAAAATTCTTCCGTGACGTTCTGTATTTTCTGCAACTTCATCCCCAAGACATCGGACCCAATTTCGTTTCCAAAATCTGCAATTTTCAAGTCTTCTGTTAAGTATACCTTCAAGAAGAACCCAGTGTTGACCTCTTTAGAGAGTATTTTTATTTAAACTGCCAAAATGAATTCACTGACGGGCCCAGCCAAGAACTTGGAGGAATCTCAATTCAGCAATGCAGAGACGCCCTTTTCCTTATGCTCAGTTTCCAAGCCATGCCAAGGACTGGAATCAAACTTGGTTCTACTACAAAGATACCTATCCTGCTGATGAGAACCCCTTGACAGGCTTCCCTGATCAGCGGCTTAACCCGAAGCACCCTCTTCCTGACCGGCTTACAACCGCTGAATGGGCCAAACTCGCCCCTACCTTCTCAAAGGTTAGGGCATTATTGGGTAACAGATTAACAAGTGTTAATCTGGTTCGGTGCTGGGTGGCTTGGAGGATCATACCTTTAAGCCACCGGCCGGTTTAATGTGTACATATACTTGCGACACCAAAGATCCACTGCGTTACAATTCAACACGTTTGTTTGATAAAGCCATCAATGAGCTGACCAAGACTATTCTCAATGAAAGCTTGGAGAGATGAAGTAAAGTGGGTTTGTATCCCTTCTACACACTTAACCCGGCACCTGATGTAAGTCTGTCCGGTTTATATACTTTTCTTCATTGTTCATAGAACCTGGAAATCTCTAACCTTTATTATAATTTTTCGCAGGCTAGATCTGCTTTTTGGGACAAAAAATATGACGAGAAAGCCTCCAAGAAGGCCACCAAAGCCGTGAAGAAGAACCCAAAGAAATCCACTGCTTCTGATATGTTTAACTTGGATGATGACGATGAGTTGGAGGTGGACCTTGACTCCCTTGGCTCTTTTTTCATCCATCTTATTGACACTGATTGCTATCAGGACGACGCGGAAACCGGCCAAGCAAGCAAGCACCTTCTCTTATCAGCAATGTGTTAAGCTTACTTTCTGTCTTGCCTGCCAGGATTGAAGAAAACAAACGGTCTGCTGCTAGAGTCGGTGCCATTAAGGCTTTAAGCCGGGCAAAGCATGGTAGTCAGAACTAGACTCGGCCGAGCTAGCCACTGGTTGTCCCAGTTTAAAAGAGGACGAGTCTCCTTTTGACAAGAAAGAATTTGATGATTGTGTGAAAGAGATGTGTCCATTGGCAAGCCTGCTTGCGGAAGAAACATATCTGTCAAAATACCAAGCGGCTTACACCGCTAAAAACCAGAAAATGCCTACGCCGGCTTACAAGATTGCAGATCTTATCCCTCCAATCCGTAAGCACACTTTTGCCCCTGAAATTGATCCGTCTGAGCTTGTCGATGATGAAGCTGAATTTCAAGCCTTGACTGGCATCAATTCATCATTGCCTGACTTCCAGATAGTGGAGGGAGAAGAAGAACTGACGCGGGATAACCCAAAAGCATCGAACCGCCAAGACCAGGAGAACTAATCATCTGGATGGTTCTCAATTTTCAGCAGCAAGCATTTCTTGTAAAAACACATAAGTCATTTGAGCTCGCAGAGCTATGTAATAGGATATTTAAACTCTAATCTGTCGTCCGATCATGCATGTTTTGTTTGCATAACATTGTTGATCCATCATTTGAAGATCTGCCGCTTATGATCATGATATTATCAATATGTAGGTCAGTTTTATCATTTGTCCTACACACAAAACAGATCACAAGTGCACTGGTGGTTTACCCCAGGGCGGGTCACACAACCCCATATAAAAATCACCTGTGACTATAATAGTCCACATACAGGGTCGGTTTGATCACAACCTCATATAATCATAACAGAATATCATACCCATGATATTTGCTCACACTGCCGGCTTATCATACCTGTGCAGTAAGGGTTACAACCCAAGGATTGAGAGCACAACGCCCTGTCCAATTGATTCATATTGCCGGCTCAAGATGCCATATGCAGTAAGGGGTAATTAGCCCAAAACTTAGAGCCAGTACTTAAGCAAAAGATCATCATACACTGACGACTTAAAGTCCAAATCTAGGCCGGGTTAATAAACTTCAGATAGATCCACATATGAACCATAAGGCAACATAGCCCTCATCGGTTTTCAATCATGCATTAACATGTCACAAGAGATGAATCTCAAAAAAATGTTCAAATCAAATAGAAATCAAAAAACAAGGCTTTCATAGGCTTCCAAGCCTTAAAATCAAGTGCTTTTCAAGGGCCGCATAGCCGCTGAGTTAAACCTTCATTCAAACCTTGTAAGCCGGGCCTCACATGACCAATCATCGTTTTAACTTTGTCAAGTTCAGGGTCTTTATAAGATTGATTGTCAAGAGTACGGTGAGTCATTCTAGGATTGCCTGGGCAGAGTGGTGGACTTATAAAGAGAGGATAACCTGGATTTTTTGGTGACTACACTAGGCGTCCAAGCCTATTACAAGGGTCGTCGAAGCTTTGTCCATTAACAAGAGCCACCAAGTAATATTTCATTCTAGGCGTACAAGCCGGATCATCACGGTAGTCATAGCTATGCTCAATGAGCACGAAGCCCCCAAGTATTTGGTAACTATGGCGTACAAGCTGGATCAAGAGGGTAGTCATAGCTATGCTCAATGAGAGGAAGCCCCCAAGTGATCATATGAAGTGAAAATAAAGACTCATTATTTTAGAAATGAAACGATAGAGGCCCTGAATTATTAGGGATGACGGATTTATTATATTCATCATAATATATACATTGGAAAAATATGTACATCATAGGAGCCAGTGGCTCAGGTGTAATAAGGCCGAAGATGAGCAATATTCCATGGCCGGCGGGTCTCCTCCTCCGACGTGCATGAGTCCTTGTGGTCTCGAACATTGATAAGGTAGTATGACCCATTATTCAGATTTTTGCTGACCACAAAGGGCCCTTCCCAAGTGGGGATAGCTTCTGCATATTAGTTTGATCCTGGATAAGTCGGAGCACCAAATCGCCTTCTTGAAAGGTCCTAGTTTTAACCCGACGGCTATGATAATGGCGCAGATCTTGCTGGTAAATCGCCGAACAAGCCGCCGCAAGGTCACGCTCCTCATCCAACATGTCAATAGCATCCTGACGTGCTTTTTCATTATTACCTTCAACATAAGCCGCCACACAAGGCAAATCATGATGGATGTCACTAGGTAGAACCGCCTCTGCTTCGTAAACCATGAAGAAAAGCGTGTAACCCGTAGATCTGTTGGGGTGGTATTGATGCTCCACAACACTGAGGGTAATTCTCCACCCAACAACCCAGCGTCCTCTGCAAAGGGACCATAAGCCGGGGCTTCATGACTCTCAAAATTTCTTGATTGGCTCTCTCAGCTTGACCATGGGACTGGGGTGAGCTACTGATGATATATCAAGTCGAATATCCTCTCGTTGACAAAACTCTTTCATAGCACCCTTGGACAGATTAGTGCCATTATCAGTTATAATGCTGTGGGGAAAACCAAAACTAAAAATCACCTTTTTGATGAATTGAACCGCTATCGCCACATCACATTTACTAACCGGCTCTACTTCAACCCGCTTTGTAAATTTGTCAACTGCCACCAAAAGTTGGGTCTTTTTATCCTTGGACCTTTTGAAAGGTCCAACCATATCAAGCCCCCAAACTGCAAATGGCCAAGAAATTAGAATCATACTCAATTCTTGAGCCGACACGTGAGCTCGTCTTGAGAATTTCTGACAATCATCACATTTACTGACCAAATCCTCTGCATCAGCATGAGCCGTCAGCCAATAAAAACCATGATGAAAAGCCTTGGCCATGTGAGAAACTTAGAGCCGGCATGATGACCACAATCCCCTTCATGAATATCTCGTAGAATCTCACGACCTTCATCAGGAGAAACACAATGTTGAAACGTCCTTGTAACACTACCATGATGCAACTCTCCATTGACAATAGTCATTGATTTAGACCGTCGGGTTATCTGCCTGGCCAAGGTCTCATCTCTAGGTAACTCACCCCGGGTCATGTAAGCCAAATATGGAACTGTCCAATCATGAATAGCATGAAGAGCCGCCACCAGCTTTGCCTCCGGGTCAAGAATAGCAAGATCTTCCTCTGTTGGCAATTTGACTAAAGGATTATGCACACTATCAAGGAAAACATTGGGTGGCACCGGCTTACGCTGGGACCCCAACCGGCTTAAAGCATCAGCTGCCTTGTTTTTCCTTCGATCAATGTGCTTTACTTGATAACCCTTGAAGTGAACAGTAATAGCATCCACCTATCGGCGATAAGCTGCCATGAGTGGGTCCTTAGAATCCCAAGTGATTGAAACTTGCTGAGCCACTAAGTCCGAGTCACCAAAACACCTCACCTGGCTTAGATTCATCTCTTTAGCCATCCGGAGACCATGGAGTAAGTCTTCATACTCAGTTGCATTGTTAGTACAAGGGAACATCAACCCTAAAACATAACAAAATTTATCACCTCTTGGGGAAGTCAAAATAACTCCATCCCCCGAGCCTTCCAACTTCCTGGACCCATCCAAGTGAATAGTCCAATATATGCTATCTAGCTTCTCCTCAGGCATCTACAGCTCTGTCCAATCATTGATGAAATTCACAAGTACTCGAGATTTAATTGCTGTGCGAGGCATATACTTCAAACCATGGGGTCCAAGCTCAATAGCCCACTGATACGTCTCCGTCGTATCTACTTTTCCAAACACTTTTGCCCTTGTTTTGGACTCTAACTTGTATGATTTGAATAGAACTAACCCGGACTGACACTGTTTTCAGCAGAATTGCCATGATGTTGTTTTATGTGCAGAAAACAAATATTCTCGGAATGACCTGAAACTCCACGGAACATCTTAGAAAAAATAATAAAAAATCCTCGCCAAAGATGAAGACCAGGGGGCCCACACCCTGTCCACGAGGGTGGGGGGCGCCCCCCCCCCTCTAGGGCGCGCCCCCTACCACATGGGCCCCCTGGATGCCCTCCGACGCCAAATCCAACTCTGAGAGAAAAAAATCAGAGAGAAGAAATTATCGCCTTTTACGATACGGAGCCGCCGCCAAGCCCTAAAACCTCTCGGGAGGGCTCATCTGGAGTCCGTTCGGGGCTCCAGAGAGGGGGATTCGTCGCCTTCGTCATCATCAACCATCCTCCATCACCAATTTCATGATGCTCACCGCCGTGCGTGAGTAATTCCATCATAGGCTTGCTGGACGGTGATGGGTTGGATGAGATTTATCATGTAATCGAGTTAGTTTTGTTAGGGTTTGATCCTAGCTAGTATCCACTATGTTCTGAGATTGATGCTGCTATGACTTTGCTATGCTTAATGCTTGTCACTAGGGCCCGAGTGCCATGATTTCAGATCTGAACCTATTATGTTTTCATGAATATATCTGAGTTCTTGATCCTATCTTGCAAGTCTATAGTCACCTAATATGTGTTATGATCCGGCAACCCCGAAGTGACAATAATCGAGACCACTCCCGGTGATGACCATAGTTTGAGGAGTTCATGTATTCACTATGTGTTAATGCTTTGTTCCGGTTCTCTATTAAAAGCAGGCCTTAATATCCCTTAGTTTCCAATAGGACCCCGCTGCCACGGGAGGGTAGGACAAAAGATGTCATGCAAGTTCTTTTCCATAAGCATGTATGACTATATACGGAATACATGCCTACATTACATTGATGAATTGGAGCTAGTTCTGTGTCACCCTATGTTATGACTGTTACATGATGAACCGCATCCGGCATAATTATCCATCACTGATCTGGTGCCTACGAGTTTTCCATATACAGGTTTACGCTTATTTACTTTCCCGTTGCTACTGTTACAATCACTACAAAATACCAAAAATATTACTTTTGCTGTCTTTACTTTTGTTGCTGCTGCCACCACTATCATATTACTTTGCTACTAAACACTTTGTTGCAGATACTAAGTTTCCAGGTGTGGTTGAATTGACAACTCAGCTGCTAATACTTGAGAATATTCTTTGGCTCCCCTTGTGTCGAATCAATAAATTTGGGTTGAATACTTTACCCTCGAAAGCTGTTGCGATCCCCTATAGTTGTGGGTCATCACCCACTTGGCTACCCGACCTGTGGCTTCTCTGTTTTGAATAATATCCCCTAGAGGAGCAGAACTAACCACAGTGATGGGATGACCCAGAAAATATTGTTTGAGCTTTCGACTAGCCATGAACACCCCATATACCAGCTTCTGCCAATGTGGATACCTCTGCTTGGACTTAATGAGCACCTCACTGATGTAATAAACTGGCCGCTGAACCGGATATTCCTTTCCAGCACAATTGCCACGCCGACAGCTCGGCTGTTGGTAGACACATATAACAACAAAGGCTCTTTATCAATGGGAGCAGCAAGAACTGACGGCTCAGCTAAATATTTCTTCAAGGCCTCAAACGTCTGATCAGCAACATTACCCTAGACAAAGTGATCTGTCTTCTTCATCATCTGGTACAGAGGGATAGCCTTTTCACCCAACCGACTTATGAACCGGCTTGAGGCCGCAATACGACCCGCTAGATGCTGAAGATCATTGATACACGCCAGTTTAGCTAGGGAAGTGATAGCCTTTATTTTCTCTGGATTAGCTTCAATACCCCGTTCAGAAACCAGAAAGCCTAAGAGCTTGCCTGCTGGTACGACAAAGACACACTTGGCCGGGTTAAGCATCATCTTGTAGACCTGGGGATTGTAAAAGGTCTCCTTCAGATCATCTATCATGGTTTCCTTCTTCCTGGATTTCACCATAATATCATCCACATAAGCATGAACATTGTGCCCAATCTGATCATGAAGGCAATTTTGCACACACCGCTGGTAAGTCGCTTGGGCACTCTTGAGCCCAAAAGGCATAGACACATAATAGAAGGCTCCAAAAGGAGTGATGAAGGTTGTCTTCTCCAGGTCCTTAACTACCATCTTGATCTGATGATAACCAGAATAAGCATCCCAAAAGCTCAAACGCTCACGACCCGCCGTAGCATCAATGATCTGATCAATACGGGGGAGAGCAAAAGGGTCAGCCGGGAAAGCCTTGTTTAAGTCTGTGTAATCCACACACATACGCCAAGTATCATTTTTCTTAAGTACCAGCACCGAGTTAGCCAACCATTCAGGATGAAAAACTTAAACAATAAACCCAGCCGCCAAGAGTCGGGCCACTTCTTCACCAATGGCCTTATGCCTCTCTTCATTGAAATGGCGAAGGAATTGCTTGACTGGTTTAAACTCGGGATCAATATTAAGAGTGTGCTCAACGAGTTCCCTCAATACACCTAGCATGTTTGAAGGTTTCCATGCAAAGATGTCCCCGTTCTCACGGATGAACTCGATGAGCGCGCTTTCCTATTTCTGATCCAGATTAGCATTGATGTTGAACTGCTTAGATGAATCACCAGGAACAAAGTCAACTAGCTTAGTGTCATCAGCTGATTTAAATTTCAACAGAGGATCATGCTCCGTATTTCTTCAACAGAGGTTCATCGCCTCAAGGTTGAATTTAGGTCCTCCAAACCGAGGTGGGGGTTTTCCCTTGTGACGCTGATTATTATTTTGTGTATTGGTGTTAGCCACAAAATCCAAGCTGCCATCAGCCTTACGCTTACCACTGCCACATTGACTGGCCGGGTTATGCTGCTGTCCTCTCGTATTGCTGCTCTTCTTTCCCTTACTCGGCTTCTCATCATCAGACTCAGGGTCCTTGGTACCATCAGAGTCGGCATACTTGACTAGAGCCGCCATTAGCTCCCCCATGTCATTGCAGTGGCGTTTAAGACGCCCCAACTTCTACTTCAATGGGAGGAAACGACATTTTTCTCCAACATTAGGAATGTTGAGCCGGCATTGATACTATCCGAAAAATGTATAACAGCTGAGATCCGGCGTACCCAATGGGTCGTTGACTCGCCGTCACCTTGGACATAGGAATCCAAGTCAGGATTGACATAGGCTGCTCACATGTGTTTTAAAATTCTGGATAAAATGGGCCTTCAATTCTGCCCATGACTTAATGGAATTAGCAACCAACCCTTTCAACCAAGTACGAGCCGGTCCATCCAACATCATGGTGAAATACTTAGCACATCCAACATCTCAATGGCCATCTCATAGCTTTCAATCAAAGCCTCCGGGGGGGTGATCCACTGTGTAATTAGGCATCTTCTGAGGAACCTTGAAATCTTTGGGTAGATGCTCGTTGCGAAGAGCCGGTACCAAACACGGCACACCCAGGGTTCTAGAGGTTAATCCTGCCTCCACAGATGCTGATGGATAAACCCGAGATTGCTGTTGAGCCGCCACCTGAGCCGCCTGCTCCGTATCTCGACATGCTCTACCCTGATCCACCAAAGCCTGGGCATTATTACCACCGCGTGCTGGGTCATGCCCATGAGGCTGGTTACGATGCTGTTCACTGCTTGAAACTACGGGCAAGTCAAAATGCCTGCTACAGCTTTGGCTTGACGTGGGGTTGAATGAATCCTTTCACGGCTATACGAATAAGCCGCCTGTTGAGCTACAACTGTCTGAAGGAGCTCACTGGCCCTCCGCATCTCTATCGCAGCCGAAGACTTGCCTTCAAATGGAAGAGCCACCAATCGTGGCGCTGCAGCAATCATATTATCCAAAGGGTCAGAATAATGACCCAACGGTGTCGGCACGTGCTGAGGCGGAGTCGCGTCTACAGGAGGTCGATCCATCATGCGCGGCTGAACCGACGCTCCAGTCACCGGCGCTTCGGCCGCCCGGTTCACCATCGGCGGGTCACTGGTACCTGCACCAGGCGGGTTGAGGAGATTTCTCGCATCATAAGTCATGGGTAAACGGCTCTGGTGCCTCCTCCGCATGACTTCGTTTGAGGCGTTTTGATCCAAGGTGATCCAGAAAGAGTCTTCCTGAATCCGCTGTGCCTGGGCCTCCAAAGCAGCTCGCTCCGTAGCCATCCTAGCGTTCTCAGCCGCCAGCTCCACCTTAGCTTGAGCTATCTCATCTCGTAGCTTCACCACATCCACCTTGTGTTGTTCCTGGTTATCCGGGGTTACCTCCACCCCATCAGAGTCGCCAATGCCTCTAATAACTCTGTCAAGGCCTGAGCCGGCGGGCGTGCAGTGCCACTAACACCAGCCGAGCAAGAGGTCATAGCTGCAGCGGTTGATGAACCGAGCGCCGGCTGTGTATCGGCCATGGATATTGCAACCATGTCTGGCAGCTCATGGGGGTCTGGAATACTGTTGCCATCGGAACAGCTCCCAAGCCAGCCATCTTGCAATTGATACATCGAATTAGTCTCGCATGTGGATGATTTTCCATTAGAGTAGATGGCCATATCACCACCAGACACAGATCCTTCCTCAAATTCTGCCCCATGGATAAAACCAACAAAGTGTGCTTCACGGTGGGTTGAGCCCGGACGGGTCGCGCACGCTGAGCCGTCTCGATGATGTTGGTGCAGGTGTCCGGCCCAGGGCCTGGTTCGCCGATCTTGCCGATGAAGACATGGATTCCTTCGAAGGGGACCCGGTACCCATACTCAATTGAGTCGGCCTCGGGGTCCTAGCCTGCATTGTCGATGTAGAGCTTGTCGTGACGACTCTTGGTCATCCGGCCCACAGCGTATCGCTTGATCCCTTCGAAGCTGCCCTTCAAGAACTCGAAACCACAGCGTGCTAGCCCCACGGTGGGCGCCAACTATCATGGAGTTGACACGGCAGATTTCCTAGCACAAGGACTTAGTTGTGGAGCCATTGCAACTAGGTTAGCTTGAAGAGGTTAAACGGGACAAAGGACATAGAGAGTTTACCCAGGTTCGGCCCCTCTCAACGAGGTAAAAGCCTACTCCTACTTTGTGTTGTACTGCTAGGGTTTTGATTACCAGGGAGAGAATATGCTTGACCTAGCTCTCGATTGTTTGTTACTTGCCCTAATCCACCGCCAGGTCGTCCCTTTATATACACATGCAGATGCCCAGCGACTCACGGAGTCCCAACCGGCTCATACACAACGTGTCTGGCTCGGTGACTAACTACGCTTGCCTTACAAAACAAGTCATACACATATGGTGGTTCATCCTCTTGGGCCTCAAGTCACCTTCAGGCTTGGGGCCATCAATGGGCTTGCACGACCCGCCATCTTCATCGATAAGCCGCCGGTGGTACGACCTGGCCCCTCTTGGGCAGTTCATATCCAGTAGTTATATCCCCAACACCTTGTGATAGCGACCTTATTATGCAGTCTATCGCTTTTATTCTTCACCATCACAAGTTCATGCAACGCTTAGTTTTCTCTTACACTAAATGATCTTAAACTCTTGGAAGCAATTTTTATTGCCTTTTTGCACCGATGATAACTTACTTGAGGGATCTTGCTCAATCCCTAGGTAAGTATGGTGGACACTTGAAAATAATATTTGGGTTTAAGGATTTTTGGATGCACAAGTAGTATCTCTACATAGCGCAGAATTTTTTTCTAGCAAAGATCTATGAAGGATCTATGACAATATGACTTCTATGTGAATATAAACAAACATAAATCATTAAGTTGTCTTCCTTGTCCAACGTCAACAGTTTTGGCATATAATATTTTGATGAAGGCTCACAATCACAAAAGATTTCTAGGATAGTATATTTATATGGGAATCTTCCCTTCCCTTATTAATTATTTCATGAGTTGCATCATTGACTAATGCTATGTTTGTCAACCTCTAATAAGATTTTCTACTTATACTTTTCCTTATGTGGTGCCATCACCTACCATAGGATTAGTATATAATCTTTTCTTTATTTATTTCCTTTCTCTTTCTCTTTCTTTATTTCTTTTCTTTTATTTTCAATATGAAAGTAAAGAAAGCAAAAACTCAAACTAAACTTTTATTATATAACTTTCACACGATTACAAGGATAGATCACTAAGCAAACTCTCAAACAAGAGAGGATCGAACAAACTTTTATTCATCTAAAGCAAAAGACCGAAATAAAATAAGTAAAAGTAATAAGATAGTGGGATGATACGATACCGGGGCACCTCCCCCAAGCTTGGCGGAAGCCAAGGGGAGTGCCCATACGCAATACTCAGTTCTCCTTTGATGGTGGAGATGATGATGCTGGTGATGAAGAAGTATTCTCCAATATAACAATGAGTAGATCCTTCAAACCTTGAATCTCCTGAAGGGCTTGATGAATAAATTCATTGTTTTTCTTCACCTCTGCCATTATGTGTTTATTCTCAGGGCCCCATGGTTTTATTCCTGCATTGTTTTCTCTTGGCCGGGATATGTCCTAGTTGGACGGTATGTGCCTACGAGGAGTGTTCTCGAACCAATAATTGTGAATCAAATTGTGAAAATTGTTATGATGTAACCTGTGTAAGGGCCTCTTCGGTGGGAGCTCTTCTTGTACTTCCAGGCTCGCTTGATTGTTCAATGATCCCATAGCTTGATGAGGATCAGGGTCAGTAGAAATGCCAACTAGTGTACCCCTCTCGGAGGCCGGAGGGTGAATCCCAAAGGGACTTTCCACTTCTTCCTCCATAGCAACCTCTTCAGCTTCATCCCTCCTTAGATCTTCCAGAACCGACCTTATGTCTCCTTCTCCATTGTTGAAGGGTGAGGAAGACATGCCGTTGGTCTAGTTGAATCTGTCAAAAAATAGCAAGAAAAGAGAACAGAGGATTTCTCCACGATACGGTGGTCAACAGGTTCGGGAAGTATATATAGATTTTTTTATCTTGGAGGACAAGTATATGGTAGAAAAACAGAGTCCGGAACGTGTCCCAGGTGGGCACAACCCATGTGGGCGCTCTAGACGCTTCCTGGAAGTTTCTTTATTTCCAAAAAATTTAAATACTCCAAAACTGATGAAAAATATTTTTGCGGATTTTTCAGAGTCCGTTTACTTACCGTATCATGTACCTCCTTATTTTCACGATTCTGGAGTGTTCCGGAAGGACTCTTTTATGTGTTTTTCCGGTGTCAAAGTTTGGATAATATTACTTTCTACATTAATAGGCGTACCTGAGATATAATGCTTTATTTGTTGCCCATTGACAACCTTCGTGTTAGTATCTTCGGAATTATTTATTTTGATGGCTCCAGACTAGTAAACCTCCTCGATAACATAGGGGGCTTCCCATTTTGAGAGGAGTTTCCTGCAAAGAATCTGAAACGAGAGTTGTACAAAAGAACATATTCTTCGACTTTAAACTCACGCTTTTGGATTCTTTTGTCATGCCATCCTATTAATATTTCTTTGAATAATTTTGCATTTTCATAAGCTTGGGTTCTCCACTCATCTAATGAGCTAATATCAAATAACCTCTTTTCACCAGCAAGTTTGAAATCATATTTGAGCTCTTTGACGGACCAATATGCTTTATGTTCTAACTCAAGAGGCAAATGACAAGCTTTTCCATATACCATTTATAAGGAGAAATACACATACATTTTTATATGCTATTCTATAAGCCCGAAGTGCATCATCTAATTTCTTAGACCAATTCTTGCTGGACCTATCAATAGTCTTTTGCAAAATTAATTTTATTTCTCTATTGCTAAGTTCAACTTGACCACTAGACTGAGGATGATAGGGTGATGCAATGTAGCGACCCGACCTCAGACGGTCAAGTCTCCGTGCTTAAGTGTCATCACTGGATCGGTATGCTGACACACACACAGTACTCGAGGATTTATAACAGAGGTAAATCACATGTATAAAGTAATGTAAATACTATTACCTCAATCCATATAGCGGAAGTAACAACAAGGTTGCGGATTCCCATAAACACCAACGGCAAAGTTGAGTGTAGAAATCGTAACCCTATTGTATCACTTACTCATCATAAGGTTCTTACAACATGAGACATTGCAGCCATGTAGGTCAGTACATTGAATGTACTGGCAATTTCACACTATAGAGCAATGCTGAATAATGGCTATCACTACATGCATATTTGAGTGGTGGAGGCTCTAAGTTTAAATTTTGCATAAAGCTAATTTTTCCCTACAACAAAGGAATATATTTTATTTAACTACAAAGTTTGTTGAAAAAATATAGGGAATGGTAACCCCATCTCAATCCCAATTAAAAGTTAACAACCCGACAAATTGGTTAAATATAGTGATGAGATAAACATAATAATTCAAGCACCAGATACTCCAGATGTCCATAACCGGGGACACGACTAACCATGATTAGTTTGTAGACTCTGCAGAGGTTTGCGCACTTTTCCCCACAAGACTCGATCTCCTCCGTTTGATTTCATGCACTGCATGATGTTTGAGAAACTGATGACCAAGACACAGTCTTTCAGAAGCATTAGCCCTTTCGACGGGTAAACCATACCACCTACATCCCCTACATCTGCTAGTTTACCACTAAAAGAGGTCACGCAACATACTCAACTATGCCAAAGCCCATAATGGCTTGTGGCTGCACATGGAAGTTTCCAGCATGAATAACATTATGATCCATTTGAGCCTGGGTGGCAAACCATAGGATGATCGGACGGATACCCCGGGATCTCCTTGGATAACACTGGATTCCCTAGATGTCCGGGCAATCCACTGGTATCCCCAGGGTACCCCAACCAATCCACCCAAATGTGTATTAAAATAGCCACCTTAAGTTTCCCTTAGATATAAATAACTCTCACATCTTTCATGAATTCTCTCAAAACTAAACAACGTCTATGAGCATGGCATAACAGTAAGCATAACGTAGAAGTACCCAGGGGTTGAAAACAAGACAATAGGTTCCTACCTCATCAACTACTTCCCAATACCGACAAGGTATCAATCCTACTCATGCAATGTTTGAGGGTGAAACTAATGCATAAAAACTGGGTATGAAAAATATGATCAAATTGTGAACTTGCCTTGTACGGTTGATGAAGATGATTCACACTCATAACTCCAGATAGTTCAAATCGTCACACTCTGGTCAATCTATCGTAAGCAAGCAATAGTAACCACACATAAGCAATCATGCAAAAGAATCGAAGAAAAGATCTCAAAAAACTTTGAAAACAGGCAATTAACTCTTGCAACAGAAAAGAATTTCTAACAGTACCAAAATTAGGTGAATTCGGCCTTATCAGAAAGTTTAAGTCAAGAGCTTGAACTAGAAAAAAGAATAAACTAAATCGGAGTTATAAAACTCAAGTTATGAACAAAAGATGTTTGAATTCAAATCTATTTGAAACCAAATTTTAAACTTTCAAAAATACGTTTAAGTTGGTTATCAGGATAGAAGGGATCATAGCGAAGAAGTGGGCGTTGGTTTCGTTGGATTGGGATAAACAAGAAAAAAGTAGTGAAGGTTTGAAGAATAGGGACTAATCTGTAAAGAAAATAATTATAGATAGGTCCCTGGCCGAAATGAAAAACAAAAAGAAAAACCTACCGAATGAACGTTCGCTACCGAACGCTAACAAACGAATCCGCTGTGAAGACCTAACCGGCGAACGTTCACTAAATAACTAGGTTAAATAAGAAAAACCAGTTTTAAAGAAAACCGAAGAAAACCCAAAAACTTAAACCGGACCGGGGCGGTTTATTACCAGTTCGGGCGGTTTTCGTCGAAAACCGGCGGCGGCGGGCTTCGGCATGTGCGGCGGCTCCAGCGAGTGCGAGCGACGGCGGCTGCGCTGCCGGCTAGCAGCGACGCGGACGGCGGCGCAGTGCGGCAGCGTGATGCGGCGGCGGCGCGACGACCTTCAGCGGCGAGCGATGCAGCAGCGGCGGGCAGCAAGATTAAGTGGTGGCGACGGTGTGACGCGAGGGCGGGGGCGTGGCTTGGGAGGAGAGGGGGTCCGGGCCTCGCCTTATATAGGCGGGGAGGCGTTGGGAGGAGGCAAAGGGGCGACGGCTGGTGGAGTCCCCGTCGGGGACAAAGGCGGTGTCTGCCGCCCGCACGCGAGGTAAGCGGCGGCGTCCTGGGCCGGCTGGGCCTTTGGCCCAGTTCGGTCCGCTGGGAGTTTTTTTTAACAGTCAGACAAAAAGAATAAACAAAAAGAAATAAAAAATATATTATATAGGCATATAATATATCAAAATTTTCAAAAAAAGATTTTCCACAACATGAACATTTTACTAGCATCAAATAAAATACAAAAAAAATTAAATAAATCAAAGAGTGTTACTTGTGCAATAAAACCCAATAAAAATCATTTTAAAAATACCAAAATAATTTCAAATTTATTTCACTCCACTTTTATAATGTAGGGAATCATTATACCCTAATTTCCATATATTTTATTTTTTGGAGAAAAATAATTTGAATAAAACAAAATAACTCCAAATTTTAAAAAAATAATTTTCAAAAGGACTTTAAATTTGGTCCTTTTAAACTTCCAACTCATATTTCATATGTTTTGAAGAAGTCATTTTATCTTCTCCCATGAAAATCATTGAGTTGCATAAAGTTTCTGAATTTTTTTAAAAATATTTCCAAATGAAATTCAAAACTTTTTTCAAAACCCTTTTCATTTATTTAAATGGAAGAAGTCATGTCATCTTCTCTCCAGGGTTTTATGATGAAAAGAGTTTGAAGTCATGGAGATCATAAATAAAAAATGGAAGTTTGGGAAAGTCCTTTTATTCCCTCCCATTTAACTTTCCAGAAGTTTCAAATTTCACTCAATTTCACTCAAGCAATCACACCAGAATCCAACATTCAATCAAAACTATCTATTTAATATAACATTCCAAAATTTAGAATTTTGGGATGTTACATGCAATTCTATGATTAACATCATACTTCGCAAGCATTTTATGGAAATCACCATGAATAAAGTGTGAGCCACCATCAGTCATTAGATATCTAGGGACTCCAAACCTTATGAAAATAACTTCCTTAAGCATTTTAATAGAGGTGTTGTGATCAGCACTTCTGGTTGGAATAGCTTCTACCCATTTAGCAACATAATCAACTGCAACCAAAATATGTGTATACCCATTAGAGGAAGGAAAAGGACGCATGTAATAAAATCCCCAAACAACAAATGGTTCAACAACAAGTGAATAATTCATAGGAATTTCTTGACACTTACCGATATTACCTATTCTTTGACATTCATCACAAGATAAGATGAACTTATGAGCATCCTTGAAGAGAGTAGGCCAATAAAATCCAGACTGCAATACCTTATGAGCAGTTCTATCTCCAGCATGATGCCCTCCATAAGCTTTGGAGTGACATTTCCATAGGATTTGTCCCTGTTCATGCTCAGGTACACAATGTCTAATAATACCATCAACTCCTTCTTTATAAAGACGTGGGTCATCCCAAAAGTAATGTCTTAAATCATAGAAGATTTTTTTCTTTTTTGGTATGTAAAGCTAGGTGGTAAAAATTTAGCAACAATATAATTAGCATAGTCAGCATACCAAGGAGTACTGTGAGCAACATTTATTGAATCTAACTTCTCATTAGGAAAACTATCATCAATAGGTAGTGGGTCATCAAGCAAATTTTCAAGCCTAGATAAATTATCAGCTACTAGGATTTTAGCTCCTTTTCTATCACTGATATGTAAATCAAATTCTTGTAATAAGAGAACCCATCGAATAAGTCTAGGTTGAGCATCTTTCTTTTCCAAAAGATATTTAATAGCAGCATGGTCTGTGTGAACAGTTACTTTGGAATCAACAATATAAGGTCTAAATTTATCACAAGCAAACACCACTGCTAAGAATTCTTTATTAGTAGTAGCATAGTTTCTTTGAGCACTGTCTAGAGTTTTACTATCATAATGAATAACATTTAGTTTCTTATCAACTCTTTGTCCTAGAACAGCACCAATAGCATAATCACTAGCATCACACATTATTTCAAAAGGCAAGTTCCAATCATCTAGTTGAACAATAGGTACAGAAATTAAGGCTTTCTTGACTGTTTCAATGGCTTCTAAACAATCATCATAAAAAACAAAGGGAATATCCTTTTGCAAGAGACTAGTGAGAGGCCTAGAAATTTTAGAAAAGTCTTTGACAAATCTCCAATAGAAACCAGCATGACCTAAGAAACTACCAATACCTTTTATATCTTTAGGACATGGCATTTTCTCAATTGCATCAATCTTAGCTTGGTCCACTTCAATACCTCTTTCAGAAATTTTACGACCCAAGACAATGCCTTCATTAACCCTAAAGTGGCATTTCTCCCAATTCAAGACAAGATTTGTTTGTTCACATCTCTGCAAAATTCGATCAAGATTGCTTAAACAATCATCAAAAGGCTTCCCATAAACAGAAAAGTCATCCATGAAAACCTCAACAATCTTTTCACAAAAGTCAGAGAATATAGCAGTCATACATGTTTGAAAGGTAGTAGGTGCATTACATAAACCAAAAGGCATACGTCTATAAGCATATGTTCCAAAAGGACAAGTAAAAGTGGTCTCTTCTTGATCAGGTTGAGAAATAGGTATTTGTGAAAAGCGAGAATATCCATGAAGGAAGCAAAAGTGTGTGTGCTTAGATAATCTTTCAAGCATTTTATCAATAAAAGGCAAAGGGTAATGATCTTTTCTAGTTGCTTTGTTTAATTTTCTAAAATCTATTACCATTCTATAGCATGTAACATTTCTTTATGGAATAAGTTCATTCTAATCATTAGGAACAACAGTTATACCTCCTTTCTTAGGAACACAATGAACATGACTTACCCATCTACTATCAGCTATAGGATAGATTGTACCTGCTTCCAGAAGTTTTAATATTTCTGTTCTTACCACTTCTTTCATCTTTGGATTTAACCGACATTGGTGATCAACAACAGGTTTAGCATCAGGTTCCGTATTAATTTTGTGCTGACATAGAGTGGGACTAATGCCCTTTAAATCTTCAAGAGTATATCCAAATGGCAGCTCGGTGCTTCCTCAGAACTTTCAATAATCTTTCTTCTTCATGTTCTGAAAGGTTAACACTAATAATAACAAGATATATTTTCTTTTCATCAAGATAAGCATATTTCAAAGTGTCTGGCAATTGTTTTAATTCAAACACATGATCACCTTTAGGTGGAGGAGGACCTCCTAGGGTTTCAATAGGCAAATTGTGTTTAAGCCGAGGACGTTGTTCAAAGAAAATTTTATCTATTTCATTTCTTCGAGGCATATGTAAATCATTTTCATGGTCTAGTAAATATTGTTCCAAAGGATCAGTAGGTGGAAAAACAATAGAAGCAAGACCAATTAATTCATCCTTAGTAGGCAATTCTTTTTCATGAAGCTTTCTACTAAACTTGGAAAAATTAAACTCATGAGACTCATCACCAAAACTAACACCGACAGTTTGTTTCTCACAATCTATCTTAGCATTAATGGTGTTCAAGAAAGGTCTACTAAAGATAATGGGACAAAAGTCATCTTGTGGGGAACCAAGAACAAGAAAATTAGTACGGTATTTTATTTTCCCACACAAGACTTCAACATCTCTAACAATCCCAATTGGTGATATAGTGTCTCTATTAGCAAGTTTAACAGTAACATCTATGTCTTCTATTTCTGCGGGTGCTATGCCATTCATAATTTCTTGATATAATGTGTAAGAAATATCACTTACACTAGCACATGTGTCACATAAACCATGATAACAATGATCTCCTATTTTAACTGAGATGATAGGCATGCCAACAACAGGTCTATGTTTGTCCTTTTTATCAGGTTTGGCAATTCTAGCAGCTTCTTCACAGAAGTAAATAACATGCCCATCCAAATCTTCTTCCAAGAAATCTTTAACCATAGCAATACTAGGTTCTACTTTAATTTGCTCATCAGGTTTAGGTGTTCTAATATAACTTTTGTTAACCATAGTTGAAACTTTAGCATGTTCCTTTATCCTAACAGAGAAAGGTGGTTTCTCAATATAAGCAGAAGGAACAACTGGATCAACATCATAAAGTATAGTTTCTTGTTTAACTGGTACTGGTTCTTTAGTTTCTTCTTTAATAGGTGGGTGATATTTCAACCACTTCTCTTTAGGGAGTTCAACATGAGTAGCAACCGATTCACAAAAGGAGGATACTATCTCAGAGTCAAGTCCATATTTAGTGTTAATCTTTTGAAAAGCATCAGTATCCATAAAATATTTAACACAATCATACTTAAGTTTAATACCTGACTCTTTACCTTTGTCGAGTTCCCAATCTTCAGAGTTGCGTTTAATTCTTTCCAAAAGATCCCACCGGAATTCAATAGTCTTCTTCATAAAAGAACCAACACAAGAAGTATCAAGCATGGTTTGATCATTACGAGAAAGCCGAGCATAAAAAATATGTATAATAATTTTTCTTGAGAGATCATGATTGGGGCATGAATATGACATTGACTTAAGACTCCCCCAAGCTAGAGCAATACTTTCTCCTTCACGAGGCCAAAAATTGTTTATATAATTCTGATCACGATGAACCAGATGCATAGGATAACTTTTTTGGTGGAACTCCAATTTTAAACAATTCCAATTCCATGATCCAATATCATCACATAGCCTATACCATGCCAATGCTTTTCCCTTCAAAGATAAATGGAAAACCTTTCTCATAAATTTATCTCAGGGTAAACCTGCAAGCTTGAAAATCCACAAATTTGTTCTACATATATCAAGTGCATATCAGGATGTTTGGTTCCATCTCCTGCATAAGGATTAGCTAGCAGTTGTTCTATCATACCCAAAGGAATTTCATATTCAATATTTTCAATAGGTGCAGTAGTTTGAGGGGTAGCTAATTGTGGTTCCGACGAGGTGAAGATACCCAGAACAAACCCCTCAAAGGATTGTTTTCCATAGTAACAAGTGACAATAAATTTGAGCACACTATATAAATGTTTCCTTACCAAATTCCACTTACCAAAGGCGCTTCACTCCCCGGTAACGATGCCAGAAAATAGCCTTGATGACCCACAAGTATAGGGGATCAATTGTAGCTCTTTTCAATAAGAGTGTCGAACCCAATGAGGAGCAGAAGGAAAGGACAAGTGGTTTTCAGCAAGGTAATGTATGCAAGTGCTGAAATTGTAAGTAGCGGAGTAGTTTGATAGCAAGATAATTTGTAACGTGCAAGTAATGGTAGTAGTATAACAAAGTGTAGCAAGGTAGCCCAGTCCTTTTTGAGGCAAACGAGAGGCCAAACCGGTCTCTTATGATAAGCAAAGCGTTCTTGAGGGTACATGGGAATTTCATCTAGTCACTTTCATCATGTTGGTTCGATTTGTGTTCACTACTTTGATAATTTGATATGTGGGTGGACCGGTGCTTAGGTGATATTCGTACTTGAGCAAACCTCCTACTTATGATTAACCCTCCCGCAAGCATCCGCAACAACGAGAAAAGTAATAAGAATAAATTCTAACCATAGCATTAAACTTTTGGATCCAATCGGTCCCTTACGGAATAGCGCATAAACTGGGGTTTAAGCTTCTGTCACTCTCCCAACCCATCATCTATTTGCTACTCCACAATGCATTCCCTTAGGCCCAAATATGGTGAAGTGTCATGTAGTCGACGTTCACATGACACCACTAAGGGAATCACAACATACATACTATCAAAATATCGAACACATATCAAGTTCACATGATTACTTGCAACATGATTTCTCCCGTGACCTCAAGAACAAAAGTAACTACTCACAAATAATAATCATGCTCAAGATCAGAGGGGTATAAAATGGCATAATGGATCTGAACGTATAGTCTTCCACCAAATAAACCATATAGTAATCAACTACAAGATGTAATCAACACTAGCTACTAGTCCCACAAGTACCAATCTATAGTTCCGGTAACAAGATTGAACACAAGAGAAGAACTAGGGTTTGAGAGGAGATTGTGATGTTGAAGATGTTGATGGAGATTGCCCTCCCCCAGATGGGAGAGTTGTTGGTGATGATGATGATGGTGATTTCCCTCTCCGGGAGGGAAGTTCCCCAGGCGGAATCGCTCCGCATGAGGGCAAAATTGCTCCTGCCCAAGTTCTGCCTCGAGGTGGCGGCGCTCGGTCCTGAAAGTCCTCTCTTTATTTTTTTTCTAGGTCAAAATGAATTATATACCAGAATATGGGCACTGGAGGTGGGTTGAGGAGGCCACAGCCCAGCAGGGCACGCCTAGGGGGCCTTGCGCGCCCAGGTGGGTTGTGCCCACCTGGTGGCCCACCTCTGGTGTTTATTGGCTCTAGCATTTCTTAAATAATCCATAAAAAATCTCTATGAAGTTTCAGCTCATTTGGAGTTTTGCAGAATAGGTAGCCTGACGTAGCTTTTTCAAGTCCAGATTTCCAGCTGTCGGAATTCTCCATCTTGGTGTATACCTTGCATATTATGAGAGAAAAGCCATTAGAATTACTCCAAAAAGCTTTATTATGGATAAAAACATCATAAATAATATTAAGAAAACATGATAAAAAATGGAGTATCAGGCCCATGGTTGCTGTGGCCACTAGCAAACCAGGGAAATAGAAGACTAGGAAATACATAAGCCAGAAACTAACGCTAGGCTATTAAGGCGATTGCACATATTACATCCATTGGGCATAAAAGTTCGCCACCAGTGCAAATATAGGGAACACCCTACACTATACAAAAATGACTTGTTGTTTTCTTCAGACGGAGGTTGCACGTTAAGAACAAATTTTTTGTCGCACAAAACAAATTACAACCACAAAACAAAAGGAAGGTTGGCATAAAAGTTAACAGTCTGGCAAATAATTACACCACCAGAAGTTCAGAAGCTCGGTTCATTTGACTTGACTGTTATGTTTTCATGTTGTACTGTCCGACGGAGCACCATAACCTTCACCTTCATTTCTCCTAGGCTCCTAAACAATATAGCAAATGTCTGATAGTCTGATTTCAAAACCATGCATATCTTGACGACATCGAATAATGGTTGTCCTTGTTTCTTTAAGGGTCTCTGTTAGGCAATGAACTTGTGTCTAGAGCGCATATATAACATTGTCTTGAGCTTGCATATCTTGATCAAGTGGCAATTTGGACGAGATTGCCTTAACAAGTAACCCAGTATTACGCAGGAACGTGCTTTTGGCACTGTTAGTGGACAGCTACTGACCCACTGCAGCAAGAGGTGACATTGCGGTTATGGTTGCCTCGTCACCTTCAGAAGGTGGCGGTTCCACCATTTTTTCCATAGCTTGCTGGAAAGTTGAGTTTTTACATTAGTAGTACCAGAACAGAAGATATTAAGGAGGTAGCAAAACAAAACAAAATAGCTTTAGTCCATATACATAACTTATTCTAGTGAGCCCATGTAAAATATTAGTTGTATTTTACCGCAAAGTACATAATAAAACCAGGTTCCAAACATATAACCATGTACCATGGTTAATGTATTGTCTATTTCTTCACATTGTATTGATAGCTCAGGCTAAAGAGGCAAAGTTTATAATACGATAATCATAGTATGACATCATTCATATCATAAAACAATCGAGGACAAACAAACAGGCAATTGTAACGTCGTGTGGGAAAGTACAACACGGAACAAGATTACAGAGCAAGATCAAAGGAACATCACTCCTCTCTTTTAAACCTTGTAAAGTGCAATGATACTCTAAGACAATTGTCTATAAAATTGAAAAGAGTAATAGACATTGGCTGCAAACCATGCAGTTCAATGCGCAAGTCAGAGTAAGTTGTAGTTAAAAGGCATGAGGATTAAGGACTTCCAACAGAGGCTTTGAATGGTGTAGTCATGCCCTTCGTCTTGCTGGTGTGACAGTCCTTGAAGATTTCCATAGCATTTGGTTCAGGTACTTTTTGGTCCTTGCGGGTTTTCCTCTGCATTTGGAACAAGTCAATATAGATTTGATAATATGGCACAGCGAAAAGAGTGAAACAGCAACTAATTACAAGAGCCTCACAATATAGCTACGAGATCATGTCGTCTGTTGGAATTTTACATTCATATGGTTGGCCTTGTTCTTTGAACAGTTCACCTACAAGAAGATAGATTTGTGAGTGCTACCTCTTGAGCTTGCGTTGGTTTTCCCCGAAGAGGAAGGGATGATGCAGCAGAGTAGCGTAAGTATTTCCCTCAGTTCTTGAGAACCAAGGTATAAATCCAGTAGGAGGCCACGCTCAAGTCCCTCGTAACTGCACAAAATGATAGCTACTCGCAACCAACGCGATTAGGGGTTGTCAATCCCTTCATGGTCACTTACGAGAGTGAGATCTGATAGATATAATATTTTTGGTATTTTTGGTATAAAGATGCAAAGTAAAAGTAAAAGGCAAAGTAAAAAAGCAAAGTAAGATTAAAGTGATGGAGATTAATATGATGAGAATAGACCCGGGGGCCATAGGTTTCACTAGTGGCTTCTCTCAAGAGCATAAGTATTCTACGGTGGGTGAACAAATTACTGTTGAGCAATTGACAGAATTGAGCATAGTTATGAGAATATCTAGGCATGATCATGTATATAGGCATCACGTCCGTGACAAGTAGACTGAAACGATTCTGCATCTACTACTATTACTCCACTCATCGACCGCTATCCAGCATGCATCTAGAGTATTAAGTCAAAAACAGAGTAACGCTTTAAGAAAGATGACATGATGTAGAGAGATAAATTCATGCAATATGAAATAAACCCCATATTGTTATCCTCGATGGCAACGATGCAATACGTTCCTTGCTGCCCCTTCTATCACTAGGAAAGGATACCGCAAGATCGAACCCAAAGCTAAGCACTTCTCCCATGGCAAGAACTACCAATCTAGTTGGCCAAACCAAACGGATAATTCAAAGAGACTTGCAAAGTTAACCAATCATACATAAAAGAATTCAGAGAAGATTCAAATATTATTCATAGATAGACTTGATCATAAACCCACAATTCATTGGTCTCAACAAACACACCGCAAAAAGTAGATTACATCGAATAAATCTCCACAAGAGAGGGGGAGAACTTTGTATTGAGATCCAAAGAGAGAGAAGAAGCCATCTAGCTACTAACTATGGACCCGAAGGTCTGAGGTAAACTACTCACACTTCATCGGAGAGGCTATGATGATGTAGAAGCCCTCCGTGATGACGGCCCTCTTCCGGGGAACTCCGGAACAGGCCCTAAGGTGGGATCTCATGGATACAGAAAGTTGCGGCGGTGGAATTAGGTTTTTGGCTCCTGTATGATCGTTTGGGGGTACGTAGGTATATATAGGAGGAAGAAGTACGTCGGTGGAGCTCCGAGGGGCCCACGAGGCAGGGGGCGCGCCCTAGGGGGGCGCCCCCACCCTCGTGACCGCCTCTCTGATGCCTTGGCGTAGGGTCCAAGTCTCCTGGATCACGTTCGGTGAGAAAATCACGTTCCCGAAGGTTTCATTCCATTTGGACTCCATTTGATATTCCGTTTCTTCGAAACACTGAAATAGGCAAAAAAACAGCAATTCTGGGCTGGGCCTCCGGTTAATAGGCTAGTCCCAAAAATAATATAAAAGTGGAAAATAAAGCCCAATATAGTCCAAAACAGTAGATAATATAGCATGGAGTAATCAAAAATTATAGATACGTTGGAGACGTATCAGGCATCCCCAAGCTTAGTTCCTGCTCGTCCTCGAGTAGGTAAATGATAAAAAGAGAATTTTTGATGCGGAGTGCTACTTGGCATAATTTCAATGCAAATCTTCTTAATTGTGATATGAATATTCAGATTAGAAAGATTCAAGACAAAAGTTTATATTGACATAAAAATAATAATACTTCAAGCATACTAACAAGGCAATTATGTCTTCTCAAAATAACATGGCCAAAGAAAGTTATCCCTACAAAATCATATAGTCTGGCTATGCTCTATCTTCACCACATAAAATATTTAAATCATGCACAACCCTGATGACAAGCCAAGCAATTGTTTCATACTCTAACTTTTTCAAAACTTTTTCAATCTTCACGCAATACATGAGCGTGAGCCATGGACATAGCACTATAGGTGGAATAGAATGGTGGTTGTGGAGAACACAAAAAGGAGAAGATAGTCTCACATCAACTAGGCGTATCAACAGGCTATGGAGATGCCCATCAATAGATATCAATGTGAGTGAGTAGGGATTGCCATGCAACGGATGCACTAGCGCTATAAGTATATGAAAGCTCAAAAAGAAACTAAGTGGGTGTGCATCCAACTTGCTTGCTCATGAAGACCTAGGGCAATTTGAGGAAGCCCGTCATTCGAATATACAAGCCAAGTTCTATAATGAAAGATTCCCACTAGTATATGAAAGTGATAACATAAGAGACTCTCTACTATTAAGATCATGGTGCTACTTTGAAGCACAAGTGTGGTAAAAGGATAGTAACATTGTCCCCTCTCTTTTTCTCTCATTTTTTTGATTCTTTTTTTTGGGCCTTTTCTCTTTTTTATGGCCTCTTTTTTTTATTTGGGCTTCTTTGGCCTCTTTTTTTCGTCCGGAGTCTCATCCCGACTTGTGGGGGAATCATAGTCTCCATCATTCTTTCCTCACTAGGACAATGCTCTAATAATGATGATCATCACACTTTTATTTTTCTTACAACTCAACAATTACAACTCGATACTTAGAACAAAATATGACTCTATATGAATGCCTCCGATGGTGTATCGAGATATGCAATATGGCAATGATGGAGTGTGTCAAAATAAACGGAAAGGTGGAAAGTTGCATGGCAATATATCTCGGAATAGCTATGGAAATGCCATAATAGGTAGGTATGGTGGCTGTTTTGAGGAAGGTATATGGTGGGTGTATGATACCGGCGAAAGGTGCGTGGTATTAGAGAGGCTAGCAAAGGTGGAAGGGTGAGAGTGCGTATAATCCATGGACTCAACATTAGTCATAAAGAACTCATATACTTATTGCAAAAATCTACAAGTTATCAAAGCAAAGTATTAAGCGCATGCTCCTAGGGGGATAGATTGGTAGGAAAAGACCATCGCTCGTCCCCGACCACCACTCATAAGGAAGACAATCAATAAATGAATCATGCTCCAACTTCATCATATAACGGTTCACCATACGTGCATGCTACGGGAATCACAAGCTTCAACACAAGTATTCTTTAAATTCACAACTACTCAACTAGCATGACTTTAATGTTATCACCTCCATATCTCAAAACAATTATCATGCTTCAATCTTTTCTTAGTATTCAACACACTCAAAAGTTTCACAAATCTTGAATACCAAGCATATTATTATTAAGCAAATTACCATGCTATTAAGAGACTCTCAAAATAATTTAAGTGAAGCATGAGAGATCAATAGTTTCTTTAAAACAAATCCACCACCGTGCTCTAAAAGATCTAAGTGAAGTACATAGAGAAAAATTACATAACTCAAAAGATATAAGTGAAGCATATAGAGAAAAACTACTTAGCTCAAAAGATATAAGTGAAGCATATAGAGCAAACTACATAGCTCAAAAGATATAAGTGAAGCATATAGAGTATTCTATCAAATTTTAATTCATGCATGGCTCTCTCAAAAGGTGTGTACAGCAAGGATGATTGTGGCACACTAACAAACAAAGACACAAATAATACAAGATGCTCCAAGCAAAACACATATCATGTTGGTGAATAAAAATATAGCTCCAAGTAAAGTTACCGATAGAAGTAGATGAAAGAGGGGATGCCTTCCAGGGCATCCCCAAGCTTTAGCTTTTAGGTGTCCTTAGATTATCTTGCGGGTGCCATGGGAATCCCAAAGCTTAGGCTCTTGCCACTCCTTGTTCCATAATCCATGAAATCCTTACCCAAAACATGAAACTTCACAACACAAAACTTAAGGTAGAAAACTCGTGAGCTCCGTTAGCGAAAGAAAACAAAAGACCACTTCAAGGTACTGTAATGAACTCATTCTTTATTTATATTGGTGTTAAACCTACTGTATTCCAACTTCTCTATGGATTATAAACTATTTGACTAGCCATAGATTCATCAAAATAAGCAAACAACACACGAAAAACAGAATCTGTCAAAAATAGAACAGTCTGTAGTAATCTATAGCTAGCGCAAGATCTGGAACCCCAAAAATTTTAAAATAAATTTATGGACGTGAGGAATTTATCTATTAATCATCTTCAAAAATAATTAACCAAATAGCACTCTCTAAATAAAAATGACAGTTGTTCTCGTGAGCGCTAAATTTTCTGTTTTTTACAGCAAGTTCAACAAGACTTTCCCCAAGTCTTCCCAACTGTTCTACTTGGCACAAACACAAAAAACACAAACAAAACAGAGGATAGATGATTTATTTATTACTAAACAGGATCAAAAAGCAAGGAATAAAAATTAAACTGGGTTGCCTCCCAACAAGCGCTATCGTTTAACGTCCCTAGATAGGCATAACAAGCAAGAATAGATCTAGGTATTGCCATCTTTGGTAGGCAATCCATAAGTGGCTCTCATGATAGTTTCATATGGAAATTTTATTTTCTTTCTTGGAAAGTGTTCCATGCCCTTAATTGAAATTGAAATCTAATATTCCCTTCCTTCATATCAATAATCGCACCAACCGTTCTAAGGAAAGGTCTACCAAGAATAATAGGGCAAGAAGGATTGCAATCTATATCAAGAACAATGAAATCTACAGGCACATAATTCCTATTTGCAACAATAAGAACATCATTAATCCCTTCCATAGGTTTATTAATAGTAAAATCCGCAAGATGCAAGTTTAGAGAGCAATCATCAAAATCGCGGAAATCTAGTAAATCACACAAAGTTTTGGGGATAGTGGAGACACTAGCACCCAAATCACACAAAGCATAAAACTCATGGTCTTTAATTTTAATTTTAATATTTGGTTCCCACTCATCATAGAGTTTTCTAGGGATAGAAACTTCCAACTCAAGTTTTTCTTCATAAGATTGCATCAAGGCATCAACAATATGTTCGGTGAAGGCTTTATTTTGACTATAAGCATGTGGAGAATTTAGCATGGATTGCAACAAGGAAATACAATCAATTAAAGAGCAACTTTCATAATTAAATTCCTTGAAATCCAATATAGTGGGTTTAGCAACATCTAGATTTTTATTTCTTTCAATCCCACTTTTATCAATTTCATCATAAAGATCTAAATACTCTGAATTTTTAGAACGCCTTCTAGGTAAAGAAGATCATATTCAGTTTCATCAAGATTAATATTCCAAAACAAAGATTTAATAGGAGACACATCAATAACTTTTAGATCTTCATCTTGATTTTCATAGGAATTGGAAGAACATGCTTTAATAAAGGCATCTTTGGAAGCACGCATCCTAGCGGTTCTTTCCTTACACTCATTAATGGAAATTCTCATGGCTTTGAGAGACTCATTGATATCATGCTTAGGAGGAATAGATCTAAGCTTTAAAGAATCAACCTCAAGAGAAATTCTATCAACGTTCCTAGCCAAATCATCAACTTTAAGTAATTTCTCTTCAAGCAAAGCATTAAAATTATTTTGTGAATTCATAAACTCTTTAACACTATTCTCAAATTCAGAGGGAATCTTATTATAATTTCCATAAGAGTTGTTGTAGGAATTTCCATAATTATTAGAAGGATTACTAGGATATGGCCTAGGATTAAAATTCCCTCTATAAGCGTTGTTACCAAAATTATTCCTACCAACAAAATTCACATCCATAGATTCATTGTTATTCTCAATCAAAGTAGACAAAGGCATATCATTAGGATCAGAAGAAACACTCTTAGTAGAAAATAATTTCATAAGTTCATCCATCTTTCCACTCAACACATTAATTTCTTCTATCGCATGCACTTTTTTATTAGAAGATCTTTCAGTATGACATTGAGAATAATTAACCATAATATTATCTAGGAGTTTAGTAGCATCTCCTAAAGTGATTTCCATAAAAGTGCCTCCCGCAGCCGAATCTAAAAGATTTCTAGAAGCAAAATTCAATCCGGCATAAAATTTTTGTATCATCATCCACAAATTCAAACCATGAGTAGGGCAATTACGTATCATTAATTTCATTCTCTCCCAAGCTTGTGCAACATGTTCATGATCAAGTTGTTTAAAGTTCATAATATCGTTTCTAAGAGAGATGATCTTAGCGGGAGGGAAATACTTAGAGATAAAAGCATCTTTGCACTTGTTCCAAGAATCAATACTATTTTTAGGCAAAGACGAAAACCAAGCTTTAGCATGATCTCTAAGCAAAAAAGGAAATAGCTTCAATTTAATGACATCATTATCGACATCTTTTTTCTTTTGCATATCACATAAATCAACGAAGCTATTCAGATGAGTAGCGGCATCTTCACTAGGAAGGCCGGCGAATTGATCTTTCATAACAAGATTCAACAGAGCAGTGTTGATTTCACAAGATTAGGTATTAGCAAGAGGAGCAATCGGAGTGGTAAGGAAATCATTATTATTGGTATTGGTGAAGTCACACAATTTGGTAGTATCTTGAGCCATCGGAACAAACAAGAAAACTAGCACACGAGCAAAAGAGGCAAATAGAGAGGGAGGATAGAGAGAGAGAGGGCGAATAAAACGGCAAGGGTGAAGTGGGGGAGAGGAAAACAAGAGGCAAATAATGTAATGGGAGAGATAGGGATTGTCATGGGTACTTGGTATGTTGACTTTTTGCGTAGACTCCCCGGCAACGGCGCCAGAAATCCTTCTTGCTACCTCTTGAGCTTGCGTTGGTTTTCCCCGAAGAGGAAGGGATGATGCAGCAGAGTAGCGTAAGTATTTCCCTCAGTTTTTGAGAACCAAGTATCAATCCAGTAGGAGGCCATGCTCAAGTCCCTCGTACCTGCACAAAACGATAGCTACTCGCAACCAACGCGATTAGGGTTGTCAATCCCTTCACAGCCACTTACGAGAGTGAGATCTGATAGATATAATATTTTTGGTATTTTTGGTATAAAGATGCAAAGTAAAAGTAAAATGCAAAGTAAAAAGCAAAGCAAGATTAAAGTGATGGAGATTAATATGATGAGAATAGACCCGGGGGCCATAGGTTTCACTAGTGGCTTCTCTCAAGAGCATAAGTATTCTACGGTGGGTGAACAAATTACTGTTGAGCAATTGACAGAATTGAGCATAGTTATGAGAATATCTAGGCATGATCATGTATATAGGCATCACGTCCGTGACAAGTAGACCAAAACGATTCTGCATCTACTACTATTAGTCCACTCATCGACCGCTATTCAGCATGCATCTAGAGTATTAAGTTAAAAACAGAGTAACGCTTTAAGCAAGATGACATGATGTAGAGAGATAAATTCATGCAATATGAAATAAACCCCATCTTGTTATCCTCGATGGCAACGATGCAATATGTGCCTTGCTTCCCCTTCTGTCATTGGGAAAGGACACCGCAAGATCGAACCCAGAGCTAAGCACTTCTCCCATGGCAAGAACTACCAATCTAGTTGGCCAAACCAAACGGATAATTCAAAGAGACTTGCAAAGATAACCAATCATACATAAAAGAATTCAGAGAAGATTCAAATATTATTCATAGATAGACTTGATCATAAACCCACAATTCATCGGTCTCAACAAACACACCGCAAAAAGTAGATTACATCGAATAGATCTCCACAAGAGAGGGGGGAGAACTTTGTATTGAGATCCAAAGAGAGAGAAGAAGCCATCTAGCTACTAATTATGGACCTGAAGGTCTGAGGTAAATTACTCACACTTCATCGGAGAGGCTATGATGATGTAGAAGCCCTCTGTGATGACGGCCCTCTTCCGGCGGAGCTCCGGAACAGGCCCCAAGATGGAATCTCGTGGATACAGAAAGTTGCGGCGGTGGAATTAGGTTTTTGGCTCCTGTATGATCGTTTGGGGGTACGTAGGTATATATAGGAGGAAGAAGTGCGTCGGTGAGCTCCGAGGGGCACCCTCGTGACCGCCTCTCTGATGCCTTGGCGTAGGGTCCAAGTCTCCTGGATCACGTTCGGTGAGAAAATCACGTTCCCAAAGGTTTCATTCCGTTTGGACTCCGTTTGATTTTCCGTTTCTTCGAAACACTGAAATAGGAAAAAACAACAATTCTGGGTTGGGCCGCCGGTTAATAGGTTAGTCCCAAAAATAATATAAAAGTGGAAAATAAAACCCAATATAGTCCAAAACAGTAGATAATATAGCATGGAGTAATCAAAAATTATAGATACGTTGGAGACGTATCAGTGAGGCACATGCATAAATAGGAGTTCAACATGTGATCTGATCACAAATATATAACATACTTGATACTTTGGATCAAACCAGTGTTTAACGAGGTCTCTCCAGTCTTCATCCGATATATTTTCCACTGGAGATGTTTGGGCAAGTTCACTGTTGGCCTTGCCTTCAATGTGATTTTTCCTCAAGTTATACCAATATTGTCGCAGAGCAGACTTAAAAACATGGGTGCAATCTTGTCTGGTTGCATCATCTTGGCTATCCAACTTGAACCTCGTATGTTGAAAATTATGGGAGTCTCATTATCAGCAACCTAGAAAGTATGGGACAGAGCAAGATTATATTACTAGTTTCCATACATAACCAAACTTACAGATAAATGGTCGAGGAAGATGTTGAACTTGGTTTTGTCTTTGTCATTCCTGTATAGAATCCATTTGGGAGGATACGTGTTGGGAAATATATCATGCAATTTCAAAACAAATTCCTACGCTCACGCAAGATCTATCTAGGAGATGCATAGCAACGAGAGGGGGAGAGTGTGTCTACGTACCCTCGTAGACCGAAAGCGGAAGCGTTTGACAATGCAGTTGATGTAGTCGAACTTCTTCTCGTTCCGACCGATCAAGTACCGAACGTACGGCACCTCCGAGTTCTGCACACATTTAGCTCGATGACGTCCCTCGAAGTCTTGATCTAGCAAAGTGTCAAGGAAGTAGATATGTTCCGTCAGCATGACGGCGTGGTGACGGTGATGGTGAAGTGATCTGCGCAGGGCTTCGCCTAAGCACTGCGAGAATATAACTGAGTGTGTAATCTGTGGAGGGGGGCGCCGCACACGGCTAACAGATGCCGTTGTTCATTGTAGGTCCCCGCTACCTCTTGAGCATGCATTGGTTTTCCCTTGAAGAGGAAAGGGTGATGCAGCAAAGTAGCTTAAGTATTTCCCTCAGTTTTTGAGAACCAAGGTATCAATCCAGTAGGAGACTACACGCAAGTCGCCTAATACCTGCACAAACAAACAAGAACCTCGCAAACAACGTGATAAAGGGGTTGTCAATCCGTTCACGGTCACTTACGAAAGTGAGATCTGATAAAGATAATAAGATACTATATTTGGTTTTTTGTTGTATAGATTGAAAAGTACAGATTGCAAAATAAACAGCGACAGAAATGGCTAGTTGACGGGAAACTAATATGATGTAAAGTAGACCCAGGGGCCATAGGTTTCACTAGTGGCTTCTCTCAAGATAGCAAGATTACGGTGGGTGAACAAATTACAGCCGAGCAATTGATAGAAAAGCGCATAGTTATGATGATATCTAAGGCAATGATCATGAATATAGGCATCACGTCCGTGACAAGTAGACCGAAGAGATTAATCCAGTAGGAGATAACACGCAGGTCACCTAGTACCTGCACAAACAATCAAGAACCTCGCAACCAATGCAATAAAGGGGTTGTCAATCCCTTCACGGTCACTTGCGAAAGTGAGATCTGATAAAGATAGTAAGATAAATATTTTTGGTATTTTTGTTGTATAGATTGGAAAGTAAAGATTGCAAAATAGTAAACCAGATGCGATAATAAAAGAGATGCAATATTGTAAGAAAGAGACCCTGGGACCATAGGTTTCACTAGCGGCTTCTCTCATGATAGCATGTATTACGGTGGGTGAATAAATTACTGTCGAGCAATTGATAGAATAGCATATAGTTATGGGAATATCTAGGCAATGATTATGAATATAGGCATCATGTCCGTGTTAAGTAGACTGAAACAATTCTGCATCTAGTACTATTACTCCACACATCGACCGCTATCCATCATGCATCTAGGGTATTAAGTTCATAAGAACAGAGTAATGCATTAAGCAAGATGACATGATGTAGAGGGATAAACTCAAGCAATATGATATAAAACCCATCTTTTTATCCTCGATGGCAATGCTGCCCCTATTGTCACTGCGAAAGGAGACCGCAAGATTGAACCCAAAGCTAAGCACTTCTCCCATTGAAAGAAAGATCAATCTAGTAGGCCAAACTAAACCGATAATTCGAAGAGACTTGCAAAGATATCAAATCATGCATATAAGAATTCAGAGAAGAACCAAATATTATTCAAAGATAAACTTGATCATAAATCCACAATTCATCGGATCTTGGCAAACCCACCGCAAAACGTATTACATCGAATAGATCTCCAAGAACATCGAGGATAACTATGTATTGAGAACCAAAGAGAGAGAAGAAGCCATCTAGCTAATATCTATGGACCCAAAGGTATGTGGTAAACTACTCACAAATCATCGGAGAGGCTATGGTGTTGATGTAGAAGCCCTCTGTGATCGAATCCCCCTCCGGCAGATCGCCGAAAAAGGCCCCAGATGGGATCTCACGGGTACAGAAGGTTGCAGCAGTGGAAAAGTGGTTTCGTGGCTCCCATGATGTTTTTAGGGTATAAGAGTATATATATAGGCGAAAGAAGTATGTCGGTGGAGCTCTGTGGGGCCCACAAGGGTGGGAGGCGTGCCCTCCTATATCATGGACGCCTCGCGGAGCTCCAAACTTCCACTCCAAGTCTCCTGGTTTAAGTTTGTTCCAAGAAAGATCCTCGCGAAGGTTTCGTTCCGTTTGGATTCCGTTTGTTATTCCCTTTCTACGAAACACTGGAATAGGCAAAAAAAAGCAGAAACTGGCGTTGGGCCTCCGGTTCATAGGTTAGTCCCAAAAATAATATAAAAGAGCATATTTGTGACGCCCCGATAATTAAGCTACAGTAATCCCCTGCTAATAATGCCACGTCACCACGATTACTATTGTTAGTTTCACGATGATTCAAATCTCGTCCCAAATTCAAATTCAAAATCAAGTCAGACAATAAAAGTTTTCAAATATTAAATCTAAAGTGTTCGAAATGTAGCAAATAAATCCTAGATGATTATGGTGGTGAAACCACATTTTTATAAATTATTTTAATACACTACAATAAATAAAACAACATCTTAAACAATTAAATAAATGCCTTTTATATTTAGTAAAATACTAAACTATTTTATTTGGGTGCCATAGTTAATATGGCAGTAGTATATTTAGTTATACTAAATCAGGAACTACTTTTATCTTTTTAGAATAGAAAATAAATTAGAAACAAAAAGAAAACAGAATAGGAAAATCAGTAAGAGGAAAAAAAACAAAAAAACCAACAAGCTCCTGTGCTGGTGGGCTCTATGTAGCTATAGTGTTTTGGCCCAGCCCACAAAGGCTTTTCCTCCCACCTCTGTACAGTGCAGAGGAGGTCATGGTGCTGTGCACGCACGTACGCCGTCCACGCCGCCGATTGTCGTCGTGTCAATCTTCTGGAGTACCCTGGAGATGGATAAGAAGACCACCAACCCCATAGATAAACCCTAATCGTCACATATCCCCTCGTGCTCTCTCTCTCTTTTGTATGTTCGTCGCCTCAAGCTCATGGTCGTCGTTGTCGCGTCGATCCCGCGGCCACCGGCATCCCGTCACCCGAGAGCATGCCCTGGAGCTTCAGCACCTCCGCCTCCACCGACTACGTGCATCAGTTCGAGCTCGGACGCACCGAAAGCTCGCCATCGCCCGTCTTCTTCGCCACGGCCACCGATGTTCGTCGTCAGATGCGCCGCCTCCCGAGCGCCCCCGACCTCCTGACCACGTCCACGAGCTCCGTGGTGAGCACCTCCACCGATTCTCCCCTTTTTCCTGTCGAATCCGTCGCCGTAGAACTTGTACGCCGCCGCGCCGGAGCTCGCGCTCACAGCGTCCTGGCCGTCCCAGGGGCACTCCCTGGCCGCGTCCCGCGTCCACTCACCGCGGCCGTTCGCGCGGCCGCCACCGCCCTTTTGCTCCTGCTGTTGTTCTTGCTGATGCCGCTGCTTGCAAGCTGCTGCTCCTGTGATAGCTGCTGCTGCATCGTGCTTGCGGCTCCCCGGTCACGCATAGCCATGCTGGACCACACCCTCCTGCAGGCCATGGCGTCGCCCGCTGCCGCTCGCACCCCGGCGTGCCCCGTACTGCTATGACTGATGCTCTGTTGTTGCTATTGCACTGTGGCTTGGTTCTCTACTGCTGCTCTGTGCCCTCTGCTCCCGTAGCTGCGGCTCCTGCTGCCTGCTTGCGGCTGCGCTGCTGCCGTTCCTTCTCGTGCTGCTGCTTTTAACTGCTGCTACCACTGTGTGCTGCCGCTGCTCGCCGGTGCTGTTGCCCGCCGCGCGCTGGCCATGGCCAAGCGGTCGTGTGTGCGTGATGTGTGTGTGTGTGTGTGGCGTGTGCGTGCTGTGTGTGTGATGAGTGTGCGGCCGCCCATGGCCATGTAAGACAATAAGTTTTGGGGAACCAGCACAACCCTCTAGGGGTGGCTTATCTCATTATATATAATGGTTGTGTTACAATATGTACCATATACGTACATAGGTACAGAAGCTATACATAGCCTAACACCCTCCCTCAATCTTAGCCACTTTCTAAAGAACTGAGAAGGGTAAGATTGCGCCTACAAGCCTCAAACTGTGGCAGCGGTAAAGGCTTAGTGAAGATGTCTGCAAGTTGATCCTTAGATGAGATAAACTTGATCTGGAGTTGCTTCTGTGATACACGTTCCCGTACAAAGTGATAGTCAACTTCAATGTGTTTCATTCGGGCATGAAATACTGGATTTGCAGAAAGGTATGTAGCACCGATGTTATCACACCAAAGAATAGGAGGCTGTGGTTGAGACAAACCCAACTCCTGAAGCAAAGACTGCACCCAAATAATCTCTGCAATAGCATTAGCCATAGCCTTGTACTTAGCTTCAGTACTGCTACGTGACACAGTAGCCTGTTTCCGAGCACTCCAGGCGATCAAATTAGAGCCAAAGAATACTGCATAACCCCCCGTGGATCGCCTGTCATCTGGGCTACCAGCCCAATCTGCATCAGAGAAGGCCGAAAGGACCCGAGAGGAAGTCGGCCGAATATGCATACCAAATGTCAGGGTGAACTGAACATAACGAAGAATGCGTTTAACAGCAGCCCAATGAGTATCTCTGGGAGCCTGAAGATACTGACAAACCCTGTTAACAGCATAAGAGATATCTGGTCTCGTGATCGTCAAGTACTGAAGTCCACCAACAATGCTCCTGTACTCTGTGGCATCCGCAAGAGACAAAAGCTCACCATCAACAGCTGTTATCTTGTCGGTAGACGACATGGGTGTGGTGGTCGGTTTGCACTTCAGCATGCCAGCTCTCTGTAACAACTCCAAGGAGTACTTCTTCTGCGTAAGGACAAGACCAGTAGCATGAGAAGTGACCTCAACTCCAAGAAAGTAGTGAAGCTTCCCAAGATCTTTGACCGCAAAATCAGCACCAAGAGAGCAGACAAGAGCATCAGCAGCATACTGAGAAGAGCTGACAAGGATAATATCATCGACATATACCAAAAGATACATAGTGACTTCTGGCTTCTGTAGAAGAAATAACGAAGTGTCAGCAATAGACGGCACAAACCCATGAGCACGAAGGGCAGAGGCAAGGCGGGCATGCCAGGCACGAGGAGCTTGCTTCAAACCATATAGTGCTTTGGAAAGACGACAGATATAGTCAGGACGATCAGGATCAGAGAAACCAGGCGGCTGTTTCATATAAACCTCTTCCTCCAAAAATCCATGTAGAAAAGCATTTTGCACATCAAGTTGACGAAGTGACCAACCACGAGAAACAGCAATGGAGAGAAGAAGCCGAATAGTGGTAGGCTTGATGACAGGACTGAAGGTGTCCTCATAGTCAAGACCATGACGCTGCCGAAAACCGCGAGCAACAAGTCGCGCTTTGTAACGCTCAATAGATCCATCCGAATGCTTCTTCACTTTGAATACCCATTTTGAGTCAATAACATTTACCCGTGGTGGTGGAGGAACGAGAGTCCATGTCTTGTTACGAAGAAGAGCATGAAACTCCTGCTCCATAGCCTCTCGCCAATGTGGAATGCGCAGGGCAGCCTGATATGAGCGAGGCTCAGAAGATGGATCCGCAACAGCAGCAGCCAAACAAGCAGCCAACCAAGCAACCGTACCATCCTTACGTTCCTTAGGTTTGAAAATGCCACTGCGACTGCGTGTATGTGGTCGGGACACAGGAACCACCGAGGTCGACGGAGCAGCCTGCAACGGGCTGGAGGACGGCGACGTTGACGAGTCAGCCGGTGACGAGGAGCCAGTCACGGTAGCCTCGGACTCGGTTGGCGAAGAAGGCCGACCCACCGGCAAAACCGGCAGAGCAGACGAAGCAGCTGGCGACTCCGGCATCACAGACCGGGCCGATGGCGAGCTCGGCATAGTGGGCCGTGGCGCGGCCGGTGTCGTGGGCTGATCCGCTGATGAAGGCGACGTGAGGACCCGAGCCGTGGGCGAAGACGGCGTGACGGGCCGAGCCGCAGGCGAAGACGGCGTGACGGGCCGAGCCGCGGGCGACTCGGCGGCCGCTGGCGAAACAGACCGAGCAGTGGAGATGCTCGGCGCGACGGGCTCGTCGGGTGACCATGCATGGGCACGCGAATCGATGCCATGCAACATAGGGCCATCGACGTGCCCACTAGAAGACGACGATGATGATGGTGAATCCTCCAACAGCTCCAAACGAGCTCCACGTCCGGTTCCTGCACCATGGTTAGGTAACAGCAAAGGAGAGTATGCAACATCATCACATTGGTCAGAAGCAACAGAGGATGAATGCAGGGATGGTGGTTCGATAGTGGACACAGGAAGGTTGGCAAAGGGAAAAACATGCTCATCAAACACGACGTCCCGAGATATATAGACACGATTAGTGGGAACATGAAGACATTTGTAACCTTTATGAAGAGAGCTATAGCCAAGAAAAACACACTTCTTAGAACGAAACTCAAGCTTGCGCTTGTTATATGGACGAAGATGCGGCCAGCAAGCACACCCAAATACCTTGAGAAAGGTATAATCAGGTTGTTCATTAAGGAGAACCTCAATGGGAGTCTTCATGTTTAAAACACGAGTAGGAGTACGGTTGATGAGAAAGCATGCAGTGGTGAAAGCATCACTCCAAAACCGAAACGGAACAGATGCATGGGCCAAAAGAGTAAGACCAGCTTCAACAATATGACGATGCTTACGTTCGACTGAACCATTCTGCTGATGTGTATGTGGACATGCTAAACGATGAGCTATCCCAAGCGACTGAAAGAAAGAGTTGAGGTTGCGATACTCGCCCCCCCAGTCTGACTGGACATGAACAATTTTGTGCTTGAGAAGACGTTCAACATGTTTTTGAAACTAAACAAAAATATCAAACACATCAGATTTGCGTTTAATAAGGTAAAGCCAGGTAAAGCGACTATAAGCATCAACGAAACTGATATAGTAATTATGACCACTGACAGAAGTCTGAGCAGGACCCCATACATCTGAAAACACAAGTTCTAAAGGATGTTTCACCTCACGACTGGACTCCGAAAAAGGAAGTTGATGACTCTTCCCCTGCTGACAAGCATCACACACTGCTACATCTTTATGACTAGACAAACTAGGAAGCTCATGACGACGCAAAATATGACGGACAATAGGTGTGGCCGGGTGACCAAGACGAGCATGCCACTGTGACGGAGAGACCCGAACTCCACTGAAAACACGAGCGACACCAGGATGCTCCAAACGGTAGAGGCCCTAGCACAACCGCCCACTAAGAAGAATGTCCCTCGTGCCCCGATCCTTAATAAAAAGATCAAAAGGGTGAAATTCACAAAGCACATTATTATCACGTGTGAGTTTAGGAACTGAAAGAAGATTACGGGTCACAGATGGAACTCGAAGAACATTGCGAAGCTGAAGACTCCTATTGGCATGTCTAGTGAGAAGAGATGCTTGACCAATATGAGAGATGTGCATACCTGCTCCATTGGCGGTGTGGATCTTGTCGGAGCCATGATAGGGTTCACGAGTGTGAAGCTTCCCCATCTCGCTGGTTAGATGCTCTGTCGCCCCAGAGTCCATGTACCAGTGTGGATCGATGGAGTAGGACTGAGTGTGTCCCTGTTGCTTCTGCGGCGCGGGACGATCAGCCATGGCGACCTGACAGGCATTGTTGCGTGTATCTTTGCCATCATTACCAAGACCAAGGAAGCTTCGCTGGAAGCGCTTATGACACTTGGAGGCCCAGTGCCCATCGCGGCCACAAAGCTGACACACACGTGGACTGCCAGCCCCCGGTAAGGTCGCAGTAGGTGGGGGGGGGGCGAGGCGGGCGACGGTGGCAGCCCCAAGGGAGACCGGGGTGATGAAGAAGAGCGGCCACCCTTGGTGGCAGCGTTGGCCGAGAGGGAGCCAGTGCTCCTGGTGCGGCGAGTCTCGACCCGTTGCTCAGTGAGAAGGAGCCGAGAGAAAACCTCGTGTGCCAGCATGGGTGTCGAGTTGCCCCGCTCATTGATGATCTCGACTAAGGCATCATACTCCTCATCAAGACCATTGACAATAAACGAGTTGAACTCGGAGTCGGTGAGGGGCTGTCCAATGGAGGCCAATGTGTCGGCGAGGCCCTTGACCTTGTTGTAGAACTCAGTGGCAGTGGAGTCAAGCTTCTGACACTCTCCAAGCTGACGACGGAGTGCAGAGACACGAGTCTGGGACTGCGCTGCAAAGGTGCGCTCAAGGATGGTCCAGGCCTCATGAGACGTCTTCGCGAAGACAACAAGGCCGGCAACTGCCGGCGAGAGCGACCCCTGGATGGAGGAGAGGTTCGCCTGGTCCTGCCCCGTCCAGACGCGATGGGCCGGATTGTAGACCGGACCGTGCACGCTGTCTACCAGCGCGGGTGGGCAGGGAAGCGATCCGTCGACGTAGCCTAGCAGGTAGTGACTCCCCAAGAGCGGGAGAACCTGCGCACGCCAGAAGATGTAGTTGTCGGCGGAGAGCTTGATGGTGATGAGATGACCGAAGTGAAACGGCGGCGGCAAAGACAATCCCATCGAGGAGGCTGCCTGGGGTGCAAACACCATGGAGGCAGCCGGAGGCACCGAAGCCGATGTGGGAGGAGGCGGGACCGCAGCCAGGGCGGGCGCCGCAAAGCTCGCGGCCGGGGCAGTGTGATCCGCTTGCGGCAGGAGCGGCGGGACAACGCCTGCGGAGTCCGCAGTGGACGGCGGCGCCGCGGTGTGGACCACGAGGTCACGCCCAAGCGAGGGCGCCGGTGGCGTGGAGAAGACGGAGCCGATGCTCCTTGTCCCGATCGGAGCCGGAACAGAGACGGCATCGAGCGGGAGGTTGAGCAGAGCCGCAAGAGAGGCCGGGAGGAAGCCCGCAGCAGTGGAACCGGTGGTGGCGGCGCTCGACATGGCGGCGGCGCGATCGGTGGCGCGGCGGCGGCGGTGAAGGCGGCGGCGGCTGCGGTGGCGGTGCGGGTATTAGGGTTTAGAAGCGGAAGCGATCGTAACCTAGCGTGATACCATGTAAGACAATAAGTTTTGGGGAACCAGCACAACCCTCTAGGGGTGGCTTATCTCATTATATATAATGGTTGTGTTACAATATGTACCATATACGTACATAGGTACAGAAGCTATACATAGTCTAACAGGCCATGGCCGAGTGCATCAGGTGTGTGTGGTGTGTGTGTGTGTTTGGCTGAGAGATTGCCAAAGGAGGCCGGCCTTCATTTGATTAGTACTAATCCTTCTCTAGTACTAATTCCCCACTAATGGCACACTGACATGTGGGGCCCCCACCACTATTTTGCATAAATAATTCTTAAACTAAAATTAGTTTATCCTGTGACACTAACATGTGGGTCCTCCCCTAAATAAAACAACTTAGTTAAAATTAAACAAATGCTAGTCAATGACACCTGGACCCCACCTGCCCTTTGACTGGTCAACTTTGACCTTTGACCCGCTGACTCAGCACACCCCCTGGACCCCACAGTTATATACCTAGGCTAGTCCACTTGTGGGTGTAAAAAGTATTCTGCCATATTTAATATTTTCGAATTTAATTAATTCCATAAAATTGTTTAAACTTTGGAAATTCATATAAATTAACCCGTAACTCGGATGAAAATGTTTTATATATGAAAAATACTCAGAAAAATATGACGAATCCGAATATGTCACCCACATACCTGCCCGACCCCTCTAACCTACTGAACATGGAACCTTCCCCTCTCATTCATCTGTCCGGAAAACCCCTCCGGATGTTTTCCATCTCCGTCTTCAACGTGTAGTACCACGTTAGTTCACCCCTAACACCGCGTATTACCATGTTATGCCTTGTAATGCTTTGTTTTTTTATATTTAATGTTTCTCCCCCCTCTTCTCTCCGGTACACTACGAGACTCACGCCGCTGCTGGTGCCCCGTCCGACTGTTGTTGACGACCCCTCTTTCTTGCCAGAGCAACCAGGCAAGCCCCCCCTTTGATCACCAGATATCGCCTATCCTTCTCTCTACTTCTTGCATTAGAGTAGTGTAGCATGTTACTGATTTCCGTTAATCCTATCTTGATGCATAGCATGTCCTTGCTACTACTGTTGTTACCTTTACCTGCAATCCTAATGCTTAGTATAGAATGCTAGTTTACCATCAGTGGCCCTACATTCTTGTCCATCTGCCATGCTATACTATCGGGCCGTGATCACGTCGGGTGTTGATCACGGGTATAAACTATACATATTACACATGATATATGTTGTGACTAAAGTCCGGTCGACTCGTTGAGTACCCGCGGTGGATTCACGAATTGGGGGCTGGAAGGACATACTTTCCCGACGGTCCTCTATGTGGATCTTCGTGTCGAAGCGACAGGGCAGGTTGAGACCACCTGGGAGAGAGGTGGGCCTGGCCCTAGTCGGCGTCCGTGGTTATTTCAAAATAACACGCTTAACGAGATCTTGGTATTTGATCTGAGTCTGGCTACTGGCCTATACGCACTAACCAACTACGCGAGGACAGTTATGGGCACTCGACGTCGTGGTATCAGCCGAAGCCTTCGTAACGTCAGCGACTCAGCGGCGCGCCGGGTTTGACCGGAACGCCTGCTCTTGTATAAGGGAGGCTAGGTCTGCTCACCGGCCGCGTACGCAACGTGCAGGTGTGCAATGGGCGATGGGCCCAGACCCCTGCGCACATAGGATTTAGACCGGCGTGCTGACCTCTCTATTGTGCCTAGGTGGGGCAGCGACGTGTTGATCTTCCGAGGCCGGGCATGACCCAGGAAAGTGTGTTCGGACAAAGGGGATCGAGCGTGTTGGGAAATGTGGTGCACCCCTGCAGGGAAGTTAATCTATTCGAATAGCCGTGATCTTTGGTAACAGGACGACTTGGAGTTGTACCTTGGCCTTATGACAACTAGAACCGGATACTTAATAAAACACACCCTTCCTAGTGCCAGATACAACCCGGTGATCGTTCTCTAATAGGGCGACGAGGAGAGGATCGCCGGGTAGGATTATGCTACACGATGCTACTTGGTGAACTTACTATCTACTCTCTTATTCTGCTGCAAGATGGAGGTTACTAGAAGCGTAGTCTTCGAAAGGACTAGCTATCCCCCTCTTATTCCGGCATTCTGTAGTTCAGTCCACATATGATACCCTTAATCCATTTGATACCAATGCATACATATGTACTGTAGCTCCTTGCTTGCGAGTACTTTGGATGAGTACTCATGGTTGCTTTCCCCCCCCTTTTCCTCCTTTTCTATACCCGATTGCTGCGACCAGACGATGGAGTCCAGGAGCCAGACGCCACTGTCGATGACGACTACTACTACTCAGGAGGTGCCTACTACTACGTGCAGCCTGCTGACGACGACCAGGAGTAGTTTAGGAGGATCCCAGGCAGGAGGCCTGCGCCTCTTTCGATCTGTATCCCAGTTTGTGCTAGCCTTCTTAAGGCAAACTTGTTTAACTTATGTTTGTACTCAGATATTGTTGCTTCCGCTGACTCGTCTATGATCGGGCTCTTGTATTCGAGCCCTAGAGGCCCCTGGCTTGTAATATGATGCTTGTATGACTTATTTTATTTGTAGATTTGTGTTGTGATATCTTCCCGTGAGTCCCTCATCTTGATCGTACACGTTTGCATGTATGATTAGTGTACGATTAAATCGGGGGCATCACAAGTTGGTATCAGAGCCGGCTGCCTGTAGGAATCTCCTTTCCAACTCCTTGGCCGAAGTTGAGTCTAGTCATTACAAAACTTTTACTAACATGGTTGTGTGGCTTACGGCCCCGCGTCGCCATTTGGGTGGTATTAGGATCTTTTATTCCTCGTCTATACTCTGGGACTCTAATCTCTCTTCTATTTGGCTTAAATGATTTTGCTAACTCTAACTCTAGGTTATCGTAAATACTTCCTCCCGAAGAGCCCCTCCCTCCAGATGATTGCTTTGTGCACTGAAAGATTTCCAAAGATACTCTCCGATGTTCTCTCGAGACTTTGTGCCCATTTCTTTTGCAATTCCTTACCACCGAAATATCCCTATGGATAATTATGCACACTTGTCCTTCATACAATCATTTCCCGTTGATCTTGTTATTAAAAGATACCCCGAAATTCTCTCTATTGTTCTGAAAATCCTTTGAGATACTGCCTTGCAGTTCTTTGCCACATGATTACCCCTACGAATAATTCCTCACTCTTACCGAGTATCCGCTCATCCCTAGTTGTTCATGTGTTTCACAAAATTCTTCTAAATACTATCCGATCTTTCAAAAATCCTCTATAGCCTATGGCTCTTGAAATGCTTGTCTTCCCGCATTATGGTTAATTCCAAATGACTAGCAATATTCATGGATGTCCTTTGCCTTTATCATCTTGGGTCCCTTGATTCAATATGATTCGAATGTTGCAATCCTTAATCAGATCCTAAAATTCATCCTTTCGGCTCAGATGTCATTTTAAACATGAGCTGGTTCTCAACCAATCAAATTGACATTGATTGTACCCCTAAGCCTACTCAACTTATCCATCCTTGATCAGAGCGTTGCTTCTGATCCCTTGAATTGGAAATCATAATTCTTTTGCATTTGAGCTTTGAATTAGTCAGCTGTTTCTATAATAGAAAGCCTTTGCTTTATTTCATCCTCTGATCGTGTGTCGATGCTCACATCAGCCCTGTTATGGATCATCAGGTCCTTTGTTGAATTATCATCCAACAATGTCCATCATATACAAAAAAGCTCATAAAGTTCTTTCCCTGATACATAATGCCATTTGGTAAATCCTATTCTCTATTTTGGCAAACCATGCCCTGCTTTTGAGCTGGCGATAATTACTCTTGTAGCTTGTAGTATATGTTTCTAAGATACCCCGATGGGTTGAACCTATGCCTTCCTAGATCTGTTTGAACTCGAAAAGTTTTCATGGGTCATACTCCTCTGGTAATTCACCAGGTAGGTTTACACTCAAATCATTGTTAATAAGAGTAGTGAATGAAAGGTTAGGCATTGAAGAAGTGGGAGTCGACCTTGAACCTTTGTGTTCATGCCCATGGATCCGATGTGGAACTTATCATGGAAGCTTCGTGTAATAATAATAATAATAATCCCCTTGTTATAAGTTCATATGGTATCTTTGTTCGGTCTTTTGCAACCGTGGCTCCGACCATGATTGTTCTCCTTTGATTCCATTTCTTGGACAAGTTGAAGTACTTGTCATCTACAGATTAATACACCTATCTAGCCTCTATTCTGCTCTACCTTCGAGTATACCCCCTGGTATCCCTAGAATATCACGGAACTACATAACTTCTTATATGTTCTTCATCAACTACTATTCTTGCTTATTGCAATTCCCCCCTGGGTTCTTAGTTATTAGTCACTTGAGAACATCGTTAAGTGAATTGATTTCGCACTCAAATTCAATAACTCTGAGTAATTTTCGTCGCTTACTAGTTTATTAATCCTACACGGCATTCCTAGCCTGATCAACTATATCATTATCGTGCTAAATTTTAATCGTGCCACCTGGTCTGTCTTCCCGGAGCACAACTTTTGACGGTGAGCTAATCTTACGTCGATTTTCCTCTTCATATCATTTCTCCTTGAACAGCAAGTTTGATTTCGAGTTTGTGTCGTACCCGTGGTTCCAATAACCTTCCACTTCATCATTCATTTGACTTGATGTCGTCGCCGATTGATTACATCTTCATGAAATCTCTCGACAATTGAGTCATGATCATCATCAACATTCTAAGCTCTTCCAGGATATCAATCGAATTCATGATGATAAGTGCCATCCTCGTCCCTTGGTAATTTGAGTTACCATCGACAACATCCATACCTTCCTTTCATCACAAACTTGTTCATGTTATGGATGCAACTTGCTATCTGGTTTGTATTAGGCTCTATCTTGGAGTATTACCATCTTTTATGTCAAGAATGTTGTGAGAATTGCTCCACCTCTTAAGAATTCTTGATATATTAATACTTCTTGCCATCTCCATTCATTTCTTGGTCCCCGTGTTGTTTCTAACCGGAATACCGACCATTGAACTATGATGTGTGAATTCATAACTTCTAGCAGCCCTATTACTTTGAAGTGAATTATCAATAGTTTCACTCTATGTCTTTTTGTTTATTGAATCACCATTCTCACATTGATCGTGCTACTTAGTCCATATTTCGGGTGCATCTTTTCAATCAATGATTAATTGCAGATGTTTTCCTTGAACAAACGACATTATATCATTTGGTCCGATCATTGCTATCACCTTGTTCACATGATTGTAGAAATCCATCCTTTTGGAAATCTCGATGAATTGTCGCTGTGTCCAACAACCACCTCCTCATCCTCTCCTTGGTTTAATAAAGAACTCTTGTTTCGGAACTTGCTTCCATAGCTCATTACCCGAGAATTGTACAAGGTCATCTCGTCAATTTGAGTTGCACCTTTTCTTCTCAGACATCCTGAGTCTGAGGTACACTGACATCAATCGGATCTGAATCTCGGTCAGATATGATGGTTGGAACATATTTCCAAGAGTTATAAAATTAGCCTTTATATAACCTGGTAAGGTGATGTCATGCCTAGCCCACCTGGCCGGAGGACCTATTATTATAGTTTCCTTTCTGGCAGGGTTAGCCATTCTTCCATGAGGAAATTTTACTTATCCTATAAGTTGTTCCTAATGGATCCTTTGTGTATCCAAAGTCTGACCTTTACTTGAAGACCATGTCAATGCTATCTCGAAGTATGTCTGTGGTACTCTGATCTTCAATAAGAACATTTGAAGCACGATGCCAAATTTTCTGTATTAATTATCCAAACACCGTTTTGTGGGTAATGTCATGAAATTCCTCTCCCCTTACCTAAATGGTTTTCTACTTTCTATCCTATCATGGATATCATGCTCAGTTTGTCCTTGGAAAGGATATACTCCTGAAATATGTGTTTTAACACATTTTCTTGTCCATTGTTCTATTTAATTTGATAATCACATTTTCCTTTCCATTGTTTTGTTTAACCTTTCTTGTGGTATATATGATCTAAGCAGTAATATTCTCCTGCTTATGTACACACCTTGGTGTACAACCTAGTCAATATGACCCTGTTGCTTTTGTTGATGGCATTCCAGTAACCACCGATGAACGAGAACTTTGCCTAATGGTCCTCCTCGTTCAACGAGCAGGAAAATAGTTCTCTTCGTCCCTCGCCCTTGGTACCGACGTTGTTGGCGGCATAACTGACAGACTATTTTCTGACATGCCTTGCTATCATGACCATGCAAGATGACATCACCCTCCCTATTTTTAACCCACATGGTGGGCCCATAACCCACAGTTCCACAGGATCGAAACCTGACTCTCCTGTACACCCCCGGTTTCCAAAGTTATTCCTCGCGCGTGGCCTCATATGTAATTCACAGGGCACCTAGTGATCTATTCTGGTAACAGACGCAATACTTAATCTTGTTGCTCTAGACCTCTTTCGCACTTGGTTTCAGACATCGAATGATTGCCTATCCATTTGAAACTTCTAATGGTACCTTCTTACTTTCCTCTAGATATCTTCTTAAGTTTCAATTCAAGAGATACTTATGCTTCTTCCCCTGAGTTAACCGTCCGATGCTCAGTCTTGTTAGAATCCGTCCTTATAGAGTTATCCCCTCATATCCTTTGGTAAGTATGGTGAAGATCCTGAAGGAAGGACGACAACTTCATCATGATGCATTGATGCATAGGAATGAAGACATCAACGCTATGGATCGACCTCTTCAAGAAGAGCAACCAAGACCGAGAAGATTCGTTAGAATTTTGTAACCAGACCTTTCCCCCTTATTCCACCTCTTAAATCTCGGGACAAAATTTCTTGTAGTGGAGGAGAATTATGACACCCCGATAATTAAGCTACAGTAATCCCCTGCTAATAATGCCACGTCACCACGATTACTATTGTTAGTTTCACGATGATTCAAATCTCGTTCCAAATTCAAATTCAAAATCAAGTCAGATAATAAAAGTTTTCAAATATTAAATCTAAAGTGTTCGAAATGTAGCAAATAAATCCTAGATGATTATGGTGGTGAAACCACATTTTTATAAATTATTTTAATACACTAAAATAAATAAAACAACATCTTAAACAATTAAATAAATGCCTTTTATATTTAGTAAAATACTAAACTATTTTATTTGGGTGCCATAGTTAATATGGCAGTAGTATATTTAGTTATACTAAATCAGGAACTACTTTTATCTTTTTAGAATAGAAAATAAATTAGAGACTAAAAGAAAACAGAATAGGAAAATCAGTCAAAGGAAAAAAAAACCAACAAGCTCATGTGCTGGTGGGCTCTATGTAGCTATAGTGTTTTGGCCCAGCCCACAAAGGCTTTTCCTCCCACCTCTGTACAGTGGAGATGAGGCCATGGTGCTGTGCACGCACGCACGCCGTCCACGCCGCCGATTGTCGCTGTGTCGATCATCTGGAGTACCCTGGAGATCGATAAGAAGATCCCCAACCCCATAGACAAACCCTAATCGTCACTTATCCCCTCCTGCTCTCTCTCTCTCTTTCGTTTGTTCGTCGCCTGAAGCTCATGGTCGTCGTTGTCGCATCGATCCCGCGGCCACCGGCATCCCCGTCACCCGAGAGCATGCCCTGGAGCTTCAGCGCCTCCGCCTCCACCGACTACGTGCATCGGTTCGAGCTCGGACGCACCGGAAGCTCGCCATCGCCCATCTTCTTCGCCATGGCCACCGATGTTCGTCGTCAGATGTGCCGCCTCCCGAGCGCCCCCGACCTCCTGACCACGTCCACGAGCTCCGTGGTGAGCACCTCCACCGATTCCCCCATTTTTTCCTGTCGAATCCGTCGCCGTAGAACGTCTACACCACCGCGCCGGAGCTCGCGCTCACCACTGTCGCTCCCCACTGTGTGGTCGAGCTCACGGCGTCCTGGCCGCCCCAGGGGCACTCCCTGGCCGCGTCCCGCGTCCGCTGGCCGCGGCCGTTCGCGCCGCCGCCGCCGCCCTTTTGCTCCTGCTGTTGTTCTTGTTGCTGTCGCCGCTTGCAAGCTGCTGCTCCTGCGATAGCTGCTGCTGCACCGCGCCTGCGGCTCCTCGGCCACGTACAGCCACGCCGGACCATGCCCTCCTGCAGGCCATGGCGTCGCCCACTGCCGCTCGCACCCCGGCGTGCCCCGTACTGCTACGACTGCTGCTCTGGTGTTGCTATTGCGCTGGTGCTTGCTTCTCTACTGCTGCTCCGTGCCCCCTGCTCCCGTAGCTGCGGCTCCTGCTGCCTGCTTGCGGCTGCGCTGTTGCCGTTCCTCCTCGTGCTGCTGCTTTTAACTGCTACTACCACTGTGTGCTGCCGCTGCTCGCCGGTGCCGTTGCCCGCCGCGCGCTGGCAATGGCCAAGCGGTCGTGTGTGTGTGTGTGTGTGGCTTGTGCGTGCTGTGTGTGTGATGAGTGTGCGGCCGCCCATGGCCATGGCCGAGTGCATCAGGTGTGTGTGGGGTGTGTGTGTGTTCGGCTGAGAGATTGCCAAAGGAGGCCGGCCTTCATTTGATTAGTACTAATCCTTCTCTAGTACTAATTCCCCACTAATGGCACACTGACATCTAGGGCCCCCACCACTATTTAGCATAAATAATTCTTAAACTAAAATTAGTTTATCCTGTGACACTAACATGTGGGTCCTCCCCTAAATAAAACAACTTAGTTAAAATTAAACAAATGCTAGTCAATGACACCTGGACCCCACCTGCCCTTTGAGTAGTCAACTTTGACCTTTGACCCGCTGACTCAGCACACCCCTTGGACCCCACAGTCATAGACCTAGGCTAGTCCACTTGTGGGTGTAAAAAGTATTCTGCCATATTTAATATTTTCGAATTTAATTAATTCCATAAAATTGTTTAAACTTTGGAAATCCATATAAATTAATCCGTAACTCGGATGAAAATGTTTTATATATGAAAAATGCTCACAAAAATATGACGAATCCGAATATGTCACCCACATACCTGCCCCACCCCTCTAACCTACTGAACATGGAACCTTCCCCTCTCGTTCATCTGTCCGGAAAATGCCAAATGCCGGGAAAACCCCTCCGGATGTTTTCCATCTCCGTCTTCAACGTGTAGTACCACGTTAGTTCACCCCTAACACCGCGTATTACCATGTTATGCCTTGTGATGCTTTGTTTTCTTTATATTTATTGTTTCTTCCCCCTCTTCTCTCCGGTAGACTACGAGACTGACGTCGCTGCTGGTGCCCCGTCCGACTACGTTGTTGACGACCCCTCTTTCTTGCCAGAGCAACCAGGCAAGCCCCCCTTTGATCACCAGATATCGCCTATCCTTCTCTCTACTACCTGCATTAGAGTAGTGTAGCATGTTACTGATTTCCGTTAATCCTATCCTGATGCATAGCCTGTCCTTGCTACTACTGTTGTTACCTTTACGTGCAATCCTAATTCTTAGTATAGGATGCTAGTTTACCATCAGTGGCCCTACATTCTTGTCCGTCTGCCATGCTATACTATCGGGCCGTGATCACGTCGGGTGTTGATCACGGGTATAAACTATACATATTACACATGATATATGTTGTGACTAAAGTTGGGTCGACTCGTTGAGTACCCGCGGTGGATTCACGAATTGGGGGCTGGAAGGACATACTTTCCCGACGACCCTCTGTGTGGATCTTTGTGTCGGAGCGACAGGGCGGGTTGAGACCACCTGGGAGAGAGGTGGGCCTGGCCCTAGTCGGCGTCCGTGGTTATTTCAAAATAACACGCTTAATGAGATCTTGGTATTTGATCTGAGTCTGGCTACTGGCCTATACGCACTAACCAACTACGCGGGGACAGTTATGGGCACTCGACGTCATGGTATCAGCCGAAGCCTTCGTGACGCCAGCGACTGAGCGGCGCGCGCCGGATTGGACTGGAACGCCTGCTCTTGTATAAGGGAGGCTAGGTCTGCTCACCGGCCACGTACGCAACATGCAGGTGTGCAATGGGCGATGGGCCCAGACCCCTGCGCGCATAGGATTTAGACCGGCGTGCTGACCTCTCTGTTGTGCCTAGGTGGGGCTGCGACGTGTTGATCTTTCAAGGCCGGGCATGACCCAGGAAAGTGTGTCCGGACAAAGGGGATCGAGCGTGTTGGGAAATGTGATGCACCCCTGCAGGGAAGTTAATCTATTCGAATAGCCGTGATCTTCGGTAACAGGACGACTTGGAGTTGTACCTTGGCCTTATGACAACTAGAACCGGATACTTAATAAAACACACCCTTCCAAGTGCCGGATACAACCTGGTGATCGTTCTCTAACAGGGCGATGAGGAGAGGATCGCCGGGTAGGATTATGCTACAAGATGCTACTTGGTGAACTTACTATCTACTCTCTTATTCTGCTGCAAGATGGAGGTTACCAGAAGCGTAGTCTTCGAAAGGACTAGATATCCCCCTCTTATTCCGGCATTCTGCAGTTCAGTCCACATATGATACCCTTAATCCATTTGATACCAATGCATACATATGTAGTGTAGCTCCTTGCTTGCGAGTACTTTGGATGAGTACTCACGGTTGCCTTTCTCCCCCCTTTTCTCCTTTTCTATACCCGATTGCTGCGACCAGACGATAGAGTCCAGGAGCCAGACGCCACTGTCGATGACGACTACTACTACTCGGGAGGTGCCTACTACTACGTGCAGCCTGCTGACGATGACCAGGAGTAGTTTAGGAGGATCCCAGGCAGGAGGCCTGCGCCTCTTTCGATCTGTATCCCAGTTTGTGCTAGCCTTCTTAAGGCAAATTTGCTTAACTTATGTCTGTACTCAGATATTGTTGCTTCCGCTGACTCGTCTATGACCGAGCTCTTGTATTCGAGCCCGCGAGGCCCCTGGCTTGTAATATGATGCTTGTATGACTTATTTTATTTGTAGAGTTGTGTTGTGATATCTTCCTGTGAGTCCCTGATCTTGATCGTACACGTTTGCATGTATGATTAGTGTACGATTGAATCGAGGGCGTCACAATATTAAAGCCCGTTAAACATCCAAAACAGATAATATAATAGCATGGAACAATAAAAAATTATTGATACGTTGGGTACGTATAAGTGCCTCCCTCCCCACATATATATAGGTGGGAGGGAGAGGGAGCAGCCAAGGGGGGCACCCCAAGTAGGCCGAATCCTACTTGGGGTTCCTCCCCAATTCGCCCCTTCCTTATTAACCGGAGGGGAAAGGAAAGAGAGGGGGAGGGAAGAAAGGGGGAGGCCAAATCCTCACCTTTCCTTCTCCCTTCCCCTCTTTCGTTCTCCTCCTATTTTCAGCCTATATGGGGGCGCACCAGCCCCTTGTGGGCTGGTTTGTCCCTATCTTGGCCCATAAGGCCCATATCTTTGCCGGGGGTGCCCGGAACCCCTTCCGGTGACCCGATATGTACCCGATACCCTCTGGAACACTTCCAGTGTCAAAATACTATCGTCATATATATCAATCTTTACCTCGACCATTTCGAGACTCATCCTCATGTCCGTGATCTCATCCGGGACTCCGAACAACATTTGGTCACCAAATCGCATAACTCATATAATACTATATTGTCATCGAACATTAAGCGTGCGGACCCTACGGGTTCAAGAACTATGTAGACATGACTGAGACACCTCTCCGATCAGTTACCAATAGCTGAACCTGGATGCTCATATTGGCTCCTACATATTCTACGAAGATTTTATCGGTCGAACCGTTATGACAACATATTCTACGAAGATTTTATCGGTCAAACCGTTATTCCCTTTGTCCATCGGTATGTTACTTGCCGGAGATTCGATCGTCGGTATCTTGATACCTAGTTCGATCTCATTACCGGCAAGTCTCTTTACTCATTCTGTAATACATCATCATATAACTAACTCATTAGTCACTTTGCTTGCAAGGCTTCTTATGATGTGCATTACCGAGAGGGCCCATAGATACCTCTCTGATAATTGGAGTGACAAATCCTAATCTCGATCTATGCCAACCCAATAAACACCTTCAGAGATACCCGTAGAGCATATTTATAATCACCCGGTTACGTTGTGATGTTTGATAGCACACAAGGCATTCCTCCGGTATCCGAGAGTTGCATAATCTGATAGTTGAAGGAATATGTATTTGACATGAAGAAAGCAATAGCAATAAAACTGAATGATCAATATGCTATGCTAACGGATGGGTCTTGTCCATCACATCATTCTCCTAATGATGTGATCTCGTTCATCAAATTACAACACATGTCTATGGTTAGGAAACTTAACCATCTTTGATTAACGAGCTAGTCTAGTAGAGGCTTACTAGGGACTCGGTGTTTTGTCTATGTATCCACACATGTATCAAATTTCCGGTTAATACAATTCTTGCATGAATAATAAACATTTATCATGATATAAGGAAATATAAAATAACAACTTTATTATTGCCTCTAGGGCATATTTCCTTCAGTTTCCCACTTGCACTAGTCAATAATCTTCTTCACATCGCCATGTGATTTAACACCAATAGTTTACATCTTGATGTGATTAACACCCATAGTTCACATGACCATGTGACCAACACCCAAAGGGTTTACTAGAGTCAATAATCTAGTTCACATCGCTATGTGATTAACACCCAAACAGTAGTAAGGTGTGATCATGTTTTGCTTGTGAGAGAAGTTTAGTCAACGGGTCTGCCAGATTCAGATCTGTATGTATTTTGCAAATTTCTATGTCTACAACGCTCTGCATGGAGGTACTCTAGCTAATTGCTCCCACTTTCAATATGTATCCAGATTGATACTCTTAGTCATCTAAATGGGTGTCAAAGCTTGCATTGACGTAACTCTTTACGATGAACTCTTTATTACCTCCATAACCGAGAAAATATTTCCTTAGTTCTCTAAGGATAATTTTGACCACTATCCAGTGATCTACTCCAGGACCACTATTGTACCCCCTTGCCAAACTCATGGCAAGGCACACAATAGGTCTGGTACACAGCAAGGCATTCTTTATAGAACCTATGGCTGAGGCATAGGGAATGATTTTCATTCTCTCTCTATCTTCTGCCGTGGTCGGGCTTTGAGTCTTACTCAACTTCTCACCTTGCAACATAGGCAAGAACCATGTCTTTGACTAATCCATTTTGAACTTCTTCAAAACTTTATCAAGGTATGTGCTTTGTGAAAGTCCTATTAAACATCTCGATCTATCCCTATAAATCTTGATGCCTAATATATAAGTAGCTTCAACAAGGTCCTTCATTGAAAAATTCTTATTCAAATATCCTTTTATGCTATCTAGAAATTCTACATCATTTCCAATCAACAATATGCCATCCACATATAATATCAGAAATGCTACAGAGCTCCCACTCACTTTCTTGTAAATACAGGCTTCACCATAAGTCTGTATAAAAACATATGCTTTGATTACCTTATCAAAGCGTATATTCCAACTCCGAGATGCTTGCACCAGTCCATAGATGGATCGCTGGAGTTTGCACACTTTGTTAGCACCTTTAGGATTGAAAAAACCTTTTGGTTGCATCATATATAACTCTTCTTTATGAAATACATTAAGAAATGCAGTTTTTACATCCATTTGCCAGATTTCATAAAATGGGCAATTTCTAACATGATTCAGACAGACTTAAGCATCTCTACGAGTGAGAAAATCTCATTGTAGTCAACACCTTGAACTTGTCGAAAACCTTTTGCAACAAGTCGAGCTTTGTAGATAGTAACACTACCATCAGTGTCCGTCTTCCTCTTGAAGATCCATTTATTCTCAATGGATTGCCGATCATTGGGCAAGTCCACCAAAGTCCATACTTTGTTCTCATACATGGATCATATCTCAGATTTCATGGCCTCAATCCATTTATCGGAATCTGGGCTCATCATAGTTTCTTCATAGTTCATAGGTTCACTTTTGTCCAACAACATGACTTCCAGGACAGGATTGCCGTACCACTCTGGTGCGGATCGTGCTCTGGAAGACCTATGAGGTTCAGTAATAACTTGATCTGAAGTTTCATGATTATCATCGATTTATCTGATGTGCTACTTTCCAAATTCAGAGAAGGTACAATTACCTCATCAAGTTCTACTTTCCTCCCACTCACTTCTTTTGAGAGAAACTCCTTCTCTAGAAATGTTCCATTCTTGGCAACAAATATCTTGCCTTCGGATCTGTGGTAGAAGGTGTATCCAATTGTTTCATTAGGGTATCCTATGAAGAAGCACTTCTCCTATTTGGGTTCGAGCTTATCAGGCTGAAGCCATTTTCACAAAGTGTCGCAACCCCAAACTTTAAGAAATGACAGCTTAGGTTTCTTGCCAAACCAAAGTTCATAGTGTCGTCTCAATGGATTTAGATGGTGCCCTATTTAATGTGAATGTGGCCATCTCTAATGCATAACCTCGAAACGATAGTGGTAAATCAGTATCAGACATCATTGAACGCACCATACCTAATAAAGTATGATTATGATGTTCGGACACACCATTACGCTGTGGTGTTCCAGGTGGCGTGAGTTGTGAAAGTATTCCACATTGTTTGAAATGAAGGCCAAACTTGTAACTCAAATATTCACCTCCGCGATCAGATCGTAGAAACTTTATTTTCTTGTTACGATGATTCTCCACTTTACTCTGAAATCCTTTGAACTTTTCAAATGTTTCAGACTTGTGTTTCGTTAAGTAGATATACCCATAACTGCTCAAATCATCTGTGAAGGTCAGAAAATAACGATACCCGCCGCGTGCCTCAACACTCATCGGACCGTATACATCGGTATGTATTATTTCCAATAAGTCATTGGTTCGCTCCATTGTTCCGGAGAACGGAGTTTTAGTCATCTTGCCCATGAGGCATTGTTGGCAAGTATCAAATGATTCATAATCAAGTGATTCCAAAAGTCCATCTACATGCAGTTTCTTCATGTGCTTTACACCAATATGACCTAAACGGCAGTGCCACAAGTATGTTGCACTATCATTATCAACTTTGCATATTTTTGCATCAATATTATGAATATGTGTATTACTATGATCGAGATTCAATAAATCCTTTACATCAGATGTATGACCATAGAAGGTTTTATTCATGTAAACAGAACAACAATTATTCCCTGACTTAAATGAATAATTGTATTGCAATAAACATGATCCAATGATATTCATGCTCAACGGAAACACGAAATAACTTTTATTTAGGTCCAACACTAATCCTGAAGGTAGAGGGAGTATGCGGTGGTGATCTTATGAACCTTGGAATCACTTCCGACACACATCATTACCTTGCCCTTAACTAGTCTATGTTCATTTTCCAACTCCTGTTTCGAGTTACTAATCTTAGCAACTGAACCTGTATCAAATATCGTGGGGTTACTATGAACACTAGTAAAGTACACATCAATAACATGTATATATAATATACCTTTGTTTACTTTGCTATCCTTCTTATCCGCCAATTATTTGGGATAGTTCCGCTTCCAGTGACCATTCCCTTAGAAGTAGAAGCACTTAGTTTTAGGCATAGGTCTAGATTTGAGGTTCTTCACGAGAGTGGCAACTTGCTTGCCATTCTTCTTGAAGTTTCCTTTCTTCCTCTTGCCCTTTTTCATGAAACTAGTGGTCTTGTTAACAAAAAACACTTGATGCTCTTTCTTGATTTCTACCTTTGCTGATTTCAGTATCGTGAAGATCTCGGGAATCATTTTCCTCATACCTTGCATATTATAGTTCATCACAAAGTTCTAGTAGCTTGGTGATGGTGACTAGAGAATTTTGTCAATCACTATCTTATCTGGAAGATTAACTCCCACTTGATTCAAGTGATTGTACTACCCAGAAATTCTGTGCACATGCTCACTGGTTGAGCTATTCTTCTCCATCTTGTAGGAAAAGTACTTGTCAAAGGTCTCATACCTCTCGACATGGGCATGAGTCCGAAATACCAATTTTACCTCTTGGAACATCTCATATGCTTCGTGGCCTTCAAAACATCTACGCAGCCTCGATTCTAAGCCATAAATTATGGCGCACTAAACTATCAAGTAGTCATCATAACGAGCTTGCCAACCGTTCATAATGTCTGTATCCGTTCCTGCAATAGGCCTATCACCTAGCGGTGCATCAAGGACATAATTCTTCTGTGTAGCAATGAGGATAATCCTCAGATCACGGACCCAGTCCGCATCATTGCTACTATCATCTTTCAACTTAGTTTTCTCTAGGAACATATCAAAAAACATAGGGGAGCTACAACGGGAGCTATTGATCTACAACATAAATATGCAAATACTATGAGGACTAATTTTCATGATAAATTAAGTTCAATTGATCATATTACTTAAGAACTCCCACTTAGATAGACATCCCTCAAGTCATATAAATGATATGTGATCCAAATCAACTAAACCATGTTCGATCATCATGTAAGATGGAGTAGTCATCAATGGTGAACATATCTATGTTGATCATATCTATTATATGATTCACCTTCGACCTTTTGGTCTCAAGTGTTCCGAGGCCATGTCTATACATGCCAGGCTCGTCAAGTTTAACCCGAGTATTAAACATGTGCAAAATTGTCTTGCACCCATTGTATGTGAACATAGAGTCTATCACACTCGATCATCACGTGGTGTCTCAACACGACGAACTGTCGCAACGGTGCATACTTAGGGAGAACACTTATACCTTGAAATTTAGTTAAGGGATCATCTTATAATGCTACCATCGTACTAAGCAAAATAAGATGCATAAAAAAGATAAACATCATATGCAATCAAAATATGTGACATGATATGGCCATCATCATCTTGTGCTTTTGATCTCCATCTCCAAAGCATCGTCATGATCTCCATCATCACTAGCTTGACACCTTGATCGCCATCGTAGTGTCGTGGTCGTCTCGCCAACTATTTGATGAGGACATCAATACAATTGTTACACCCACAACCCCTGCTCCTATACATACTGGACCAATTACTAGAGCTCGTGCACGCCAACTAAATTACCAAGTACTTTCGTTTCTTGGTAATGATTCTAATGTTCATGAGAATATGATGCTGCCTAAATTGGATACATTTGTTTTGCTTACAAATGAAGGGCCTAGCTTGGAGAAGGATGAACATTGGAGCAAGAACAAGAACGGAGTTACAAGTGATGATTTCAGGACTTTGAAGCCACCATAATGGGTGCATGAAGCCTTGGACGAAATATACAAGATGCCACTTCATAAATTTCGTCCCGAGGCTATTTTAGGTGCTGCGTCACCTTATTATTGGGCCAGGCCCATGTAATTTCGAAATACATAAGTATAGGCTATTTTTAGAGTCCGTATGTGTGGGGAAACAAGAGATAGGGTTGATTTCGGACACCTCCACCAAGGGCCACGAAATTCCCCCCTCTTCCTCCATATATACAGCCCTTAGGGCATCGTTTAGACTTTGGGTTTTGTTTAGATTAAAAGTTCGCCATAGCTGCAACTTCGCGTACTTCGTTTGTGTTCAACGACCAGACAAAGGCGTCACAGAACCCCACCTTGATCAATAAAGCTTTCATCTTATATTCGCAATATCCAGATTGCAATCTCAGTTTCTTGCTTGTTCTTTGTTTGCTCGCAGGAAACAGACCCTCGTGGTCAGGTTGATCGTGCTCCGGCGTGGTCAATAACCTCTCGGAGTTGGTTTAGCGATTGCTAAGGCGCGACGTCCTCGCACGTTCATAGTCGGATCGTCAAAGTCGACTGCCACCAAAGCGATATCCATCATCTCATCGAAAGACGGGACACCTTTGCCTCTATCAAGTGGTATCAGATTTTCTAGGTTGCTCGGTGAGATTTTACAGTTTTTCGTAGTTTAGATCGAGTCTGTTCTTCATACCTATAGTCCACGAAAAAGCCACAAAAAAAATTTAGGGTTAGTTCATCATATCCGAACCAATCTGAGCCTTTGCATAATCTTTTTAGGGTTTTGCTTTGTTGAATTTGCGGTTGCATCGTCGTGTCTAGTTGCTGGTCTTAGAGTCTAGTCTTTTAGAGTTTCGAGTTCTGGTCATAAGTTGTCACGCCGCCGCCGCACCATCATCATCACCCCTGCCATCTACCACCACCGCTTATCCACCACCGCTTCGAATCCGTATCCATATACCACCACAGCTGTCATATACCACCACCGCTGCCATCTACCACCATATATCCACCACCAATCCGAGTTCTTGTCATATTAGGTTCGTTTTCGAGATCCATCTAGATTCCGATTCGTGTTTCCTTGCCGGAGTAGGAGTCGGGAAACCACGCTCCGTTTAGGCCCAAAAATTTTCGAAAATGCATTTTTCGAAAAAATTTCTGGCTATCCTATTTTTAGGTGTTTCTAAGTGTTTTGAGACAGGTGCCATTATAGGAAGTTTTTTTTGACCCGTTTCCAGTTTTTGGGTCCGGGCAGTCAAAAAAAAATTTGGTCGAAAAAATTTCGTGCCCATCCTGTCAGTTTGAGCTAGGAAGAGTTTTGAGACACTCGCCATTATAGTGATTTTTCGCAAAAAAAAGAGCGCAAAAAAAGAGCGAATTTTTTTTTTCCAGAGTGTGCTTTTCCCTTGTTTACGTGCCGCGCCGTGATTTTGTTGGTGTTCTAGGCTCGCGTCTCTAGCACAGTCTAGCCTAGGACCAGCACAGTATCGTCGTTGAGCGTTTATTCAACTTTGCATCTCTGAATTGATTATTGCTGACCCTTTTTGCTACCATATTATAAGCCTTCCCAGCTCCACATACATCTACGTCGTGCGTTTGACTCTCCCTGGTAATCGCTCTATCCAAGCTTTGAGAGTTTTTGACTACAACGGTTGCCGATCACCGCCTGCTGCTGGGTAAGAACTGGTAAGAATTTGAGATTTGCTTGACGGATTTGTGACACCCACCACCACCTCTTGTTAGTAGTCTGTAGGATCATATTCTTGTGTGTTTCTATTGCCGCTAACCATGCCAGGATCACAAGCCGACGGGACTGACTGGGAGAACATGACGAATAAGGATTTGCATGATAAATTTCAGCAAATGATGAGTGAACAGGTGCAAGACGTGCTAAACAGATTTGAAGAGGCCATGGAGAAGATAGATGGCATGGAGAAGACGTTCGAAACAAAGCTCGATAACAAGTTTAATGAATTGCTCGCGCGTCTTCCACCACCACCACCCGCTGCACCTAATGCACCTCTCCAACAACAACAACAACGACTACCTCCACGTCGCGAAATAGACCTCCGCCGAGCGAGCCGTGTTCCTCTTGCGTTTGGCCAAACTGTTGGTGCTGCTGTTGATACTTCTATGGCTCCTGCTGCTGATGCGGAGGAGGATGATTATGTGGGAGATTACGAGGATGAGGTTGCTCAAAATCAGAACTACGTGCAACCACCAGCACCACCACCAGCAGGTCGACCTCAGGTATATATTCGTAATGGTAGGCCTGCACCACCACCTCAGGTACGAGATGATGTCCATATTCCTAAACTGAAATTGAATATTCCACCATTTGAGGGTAGATATGTTCCTGATATATATCTTACTTGGGAGTTAGAAACTGAACAACGTTTTACATGTTTACAATATCCCGAGGAGAGACGGGTTGCTGCTGCTGTTTGTGCTTTCACTAGTTTTGCATGTGTCTGGTGGTCTGAACATTGTAGATTATATCCTATTCCAACTACTTGGGCTGCTTTGAAAACTGCTATGCGTATGCGTTGGGTTCCACCATATTATCAACGTGAATTGCTTCAAAAATTGCAGCGTTTAAGACAAGGAAAAAATTCTGTAGAAGAATATTATCAGGAATTACAAACTGGCATGATTCGATGTGGTATTGTTGAGGAGAATGAAGCTATGCTTGCACGTTTTCTGGGTGGATTAAATAGAGAGATTCAGACCATTCTAGACTATAAGGAGTATACTAATATCACTCGTTTATTCCATCTTGCTTGTAAAGCTGAACGTGAAGTGCAGGATCGACAAGCATTGGCGCGAACTAACTTTTCTGCAGGCCGACCTTCATCATGGACACCGCGTGCATCTTCTACTTCAACTGCACCAGCACCTCAATCAGGTGCCTCCTACAGCCGTGATACAAGAAAACAGGAACAACCACCATTATCTGCCAAGAGCGCACCTGCCGGGCCTGCACAGAGTTCTTCTTCTTCCAGGGCATCAATAGGGCACACAAGTGATATTATTTGTCGTCGTTGTAAGGGAGGAGGTCATTATGCGAGAGAATGCAAATCTCCGCGTGTGATGATTGCTACCGAGGGTGGTGGATATGAGTCCGCTAGTGACTATGATGAAGAGACATTGGCTCTTATTACACGTGAAGAACATGGTGGAGATGATTCTGATCATGAGACGCAATACATGGCTCCTGAAGACGCTGACAGGTATGAATGTTTAGTTGCTCAACGTGTTTTGAGTGTGCAGGTCACACAAGCTGAGCAAAATCAGAGGCACAATTTGTTCCATACCAAGGGAGTTGTGAAGGAACGTTCTATGCGCGTCATAATAGACGGAGGGAGCTGCAACAACTTGGCTAGCATGGAGATGGTGGAGAAGCTTTCTCTCACCACAAGACCACATCCACATCCTTACTACATCCAATGGTTCAACAACAGCGGCAAGGTTAAGGTAACACGTACTGTTCGTGTGCATTTTAGTATCTCTACATATGCTGATTATGTTGATTGTGATGTGGTTCCTATGCAAGCATGTTCCTTATTACTTGGTAGACCATGGCAATTTGATAAAAATTCTGTACACCATGGTAGAAACAATCACTATACTCTTGTTCATAAGGATAAAAATATTACTTTGCTTCCTATGACTCCTGATTCCATTTTGAAAGATGATATTAATAGAGCTAATAAAGCAAAACAGGAGAAGAATAAGAGTGAAAATCAGATTGTGGCAAAAGAATTTGAGCAACAAATGAAGCCTAATAATAAACCATCTAGTGTTGCTTCTGAAATTAAATTGAAAAGTGCATGTTTATTTGCCACCAAATCTGATATTGATGAGCTAGATTTTAGCAAATCTATTTGCTATGCTTTTGTGTGCAAAGAGGCATTATTTTCATTCGAGGACGTGCCTTCCTCTTTGCCTCCTGCTGTCACTAACATTTTGCAGGAGTTCGCTGACGTTTTTCCACAAGACGTGCCACCGGGATTACCGCCTATTCGAGGGATTGAGCATCAGATTGACTTAATTCCCGGTGCTTCACTGCCAAATCGTGCACCATACCGTACCAATCCAGAGGAGACGAAGGAGATTATGCGTCAAGTACAAGAGCTTCTCGACAAAGGTTATATAAGCGAATCCCTTAGTCCTTGTGTTGTTCCTATTATTCTAGTGCCGAAAAAGGATGGTACATCACGTATGTGTGTTGATTGTAGAGGCATTAATAATATTACTATTCGTTATCGTCATCCTATTCCTAGGCTAGATGATATGCTTGCTGAATTGAGTGGCTCTACAATATTCTCCAAAGTTGATTTGCGTAGTGGCTACCATCAAATTCGTATGAAATTGGGAGATGAATGGAAAACAGCATTTAAAACTAAGTTTGGATTATATGAGTGGTTAGTCATGCCTTTTGGGTTAACTAATGCACCTAGTACTTTCATGAGATTAATGAACGAAGTTTTACGTGCTTTCATTGGACGATTTGTGGTAGTTCACTTTGATGACATATTGATTTATAGCAGATCTTTGGAAGCACATGTGGAACATTTACGTGCTGTTTTTATTGCTCTACGTGATGCACGTTTGTTTGGTAACCTTGGGAAGTGCACCTTTTGCACCGACCGAGTATCTTTTCTTGGCTATGTTGTTACTCCACAGGGAATTGAAGTTGATAAAGCCAAGATTGAAGCTATTGAGAGTTGGCCGCAGCCCAAAACGGTCACACAAGTGAGGAGTTTTCTTGGCCTCGCTGGATTCTATAGGCGTTTTGTGAGAGATTTCAGCACCATTGTTGCACCTCTCAATGAGCTTACAAAGAAAGATGTGCCTTTTCTTTGGGGTACCGCACAGGAAGAAGCCTTCACGGTATTGAAAGATAAGTTAACACATGCTCCTTTACTCCAACTTCCTGATTTTAATAAGACTTTTGAGCTTGAATGTGATGCTAGTGGAATTGGATTAGGAGGTGTGTTATTACAAGATGGCAAACCTGTTGCATAATTTTCTGAAAAATTGAGTGGGCCTAGTCTGAATTATTCTACTTATGATAAAGAATTATATGCTCTTGTTCGGACTTTAGAAACATGGCAACATTATTTATGGCCCAAAGAATTTGTTATACATTCTGATCATGAATCTTTGAAACATATTAAAAGTCAAGCTAAACTGAATCGTAGACATGCTAAATGGGTTGAATTCATTGAGACTTTCCCTTATGTCATTAAACACAAGAAGGGAAAAGAAAATGTTATTGCTGATGCATTGTCTCGTCGCTATACTATGCTTTCACAACTTGACTTCAAAATATTTGGTTTGGAGACCATCAAAGATCAATATGTGCATGATGCTGATTTTAAAGATGTAATGCAGAATTGTAAAGAAGGAAGAATGTGGAACAAGTTTGTCGTTAACGATGGATTTGTGTTTCGTGCTAACAAGCTATGCATTCCAGCTAGCTCCGTTCGTCTTTTGTTGTTGCAGGAGGCGCATGGAGGAGGATTAATGGGACACTTTGGCGTGGCGTGAAGAAGACGGAGGACGTACTTGCTACACATTTCTTTTGGCCAAAGATGAGACGGGATGTTGAGCGTTTTATTGCTCGATGCACTACATGTCAAAAAGCTAAGTCACGACTCAATCCTCATGGTTTATATATGCCTTTGCCTGTACCTAGTGTTCCTTGGGAGGATATATCTATGGACTTTGTTTTAGGTTTACCTCGAACAAAGAAGGGGAGGGATAGCATATTTGTTGTCGTGGATAGATTCTCGAAAATGGCACACTTTATACCATGTCATAAAAGCGATGATGCTGTTAATGTTGCTGATTTGTTCTTTCGTGAAATTATTCGCTTGCATGGTGTGCCAAATACTATTGTTTCAGATCGTGATACTAAATTTCTTAGCCACTTTTGGAGATGTTTATGGGCTAAGTTGGGGACTAAACTGCTTTTTAGTACTACTTGTCACCCCCAAAGTGATGGACAAACTGAAGTAGTCAATAGAACGTTGTCTACTATGCTTAGGGCTGTTTTGAAGAATAATAAGAAAATGTGGGAGGAATGCTTGCCTCATATTGAATTTGCTTATAATCGTTCATTGCATTCTACTACTAAGATGTGCCCTTTTGAAGTTGTGTATGGTTTCCTACCTCGTGCACCTATTGATTTGTTGCCTCTTCCATCTTCGGAGAAGGTTAATTTTGATGCTAAACAACGTGCTGAATTGATTTTAAAAATGCATGAGTTAACTAAGGAAAATATTGAGCGTATGAATGCTAAATATAAACTTGCTGGAGATAAGGGTAGAAAACATGTTGTGTTTGCACCTGGAGATCTTGTTTGGTTACATTTGCGTAAGGATAGATTTCCTGATTTGCGCAAATCAAAGTTAATGCCACGTGCTGATGGTCCCTTTAAGGTGTTAGAGAAAATAAATGATAATGCATATAAACTTGAGCTGCCTGCAGATTTTGGGGTTAGTCCCACTTTTAACATTGCAGATTTGAAGCCTTATTTGGGTGAGGAAGATGAACTTCCGTCGAGGACGACTTCATTTAAAGAAGGGGAGGATGATGAGGACATCAATACAATTGTTACACCCACAGCCCCTGCTGCTATACATACTGGACCAATTACTAGAGCTCATGCACGCCAACTAAATTACTAGGTACTTTCGTTTCTTGGTAATGATTCTAATGTTCATGAGAATATGATGCTGCCTAAATTGGATACATTTGTTTTGCTTACAAATGAAGGGCCTAGCTTGGAGAAGGATGAACATTGGAGCAAGAACAAGAACGGAGTTACAAGTGATGATTTCAGGACTTTGAAGCCACCATAATGGGTGCATGAAGCCTTGGACGAAATATACAAGATGCCACTTCATAAATTTCGTCCCGAGGCTATTTTAGGTGCTGCGTCACCTTATTATTGGGCCAGGCCCATGTAATTTCGAAATACATAAGTATAGGCTATTTTTAGAGTCCGTATGTGTGGGGAAACAAGAGATAGGGTTGATTTCGGACCCCTCCACCAAGGGCCACGAAATTCCCCCCTCTTTCTCCATATATACAGCCCTTAGGGCATCGTTTAGACTTTGGGTTTTGTTTAGATTAAAAGTTCGCCACAGCTGCAACTTCGCGTACTTCGTTTGTGTTCAACGACCAGACAAAGGCGTCACAGAACCCCACCTTGATCAATAAAGCTTTCATATTATATTCGCAATATCCAGATTGCAATCTCAGTTTCTTGCTTGTTCTTCGTTTGCTCGCAGGAAACAGACCCTCGTGGTCAGGTTGATCGTGCTCCGGCGTGGTCAATAACCTCTCGGAGTTGGTTTAGCGATTGCTAAGGCGCGACGTCCTCGCACGTTCGTAGTCGGATCGTCAAAGTCGACTGCCACCAAAGCAATATCCATCATCTCATCGAAAGACGGGACACCTTTGCCTCTATCACTATTGCTTCTACAACTATCGCTAACACATAGTGATAAAGTAAAGCAATTACATGGCATTTGCATTTCATACAATAAAAGACAACCATAAGGCTCCTGCCGGTTGCTAGTAACTTTTACAAAACATGATCATCGCATACAACAACGTTGTCGGCATTTTGGGAACGGGGTCCCCCAGACTTGCCTGCCTGCGGCCCATGGCGTGGCTAAGCTAGCAGGCCCGTGCGGCCCATCTTCATCGACAAGGCATTCAAGACCCTCGCGAGGCGGACGACGCAAGACCTCCTCAAGAGCGGCCTCGCCAGGTAGGCTCACGAGGGGCGGAGAGATCAAGCCAAGGCAAACCTCGCGAGGTTTTCGTGATGTGAGCCATGACGATCGAGACCAGGTGGGCGCCAGGCGGGCGCCAGCTCGCACAGTGTCCTTGCTTCCTCTTTGGTGTCAAGGGGGCAAGCACAGGCGTGGAGTACCGAGGCATCAAGGAAAGGTTTCCATATCGGTGCAACGAGACCAATACCAGAAGGACGGCAAGACGGAGCCCAAGATGGCATCATCACCAGAGCCTTTTGCAGGCGAAGACCGCTTTTGTTAGGATAAGCTGTACTAGTTGTCCCCTTTCAAATTGGCCGTTGTTGGCCCCCTTCCCGCTCAATATTTGGGGAAAGGACCAGGGCCTATATAAGTAGAAGTAGCAACCATAGTAGGGGAATGAACTGATTGATCGGGGACGGATCTTTCAGAAGCATCCCAACCACACAAGTGCACCAAGTACAAGAACACCTCAACCTCAGGAGGCTGCTCTTCCCCTTGTACTGTTCATCATCAGCCCAAGAGGCAATCCAATACCACCACACTGGAGTAGGGTATTACACCACAACGGTCGCCTGAACCAGTATAAATCTTGTGTCTTTGTGTTGCAAGTTCGTCGAGTTCATCCACGAGATCTTAGCGAGCTAGGGCATGGATCGATAGGGAGAAAATCTTCGCGCGCACCCCAGTGTTCAAACCTCGAGGGTTTGCCGGAACCCGTGATCCTACATTTGGTGTGCGAGGTAGGGGTGCGCCGAAGCTTCCTTTCGTCGCCCCGCACCCCGTTGCTCCATCGTCTCCATGGCGGATGCTCGCCGCGCTCGTGTTGAGCGTCGGACTGCCCTCGCCGCCCACGTCGCTCAGACGGCTCCCATTGGCGGGCCACCTCGTCGTTCCCCGTCGCCTGCCGCCAACGCCTCCACCGGCCCGGCAGGGAACAAGCAACAAGCATCCTCGCTGCACCCCTCGGTGCGGCGGGACGGCCGCACCGCCACCCCATCGCTGACCCCGGCCGGTTCTTCTTCCCATGCACGTCGCCCTCCCATGGACGCACAAGCCGCGCTTCTCATGGCACACGAGCTCCTGTGCTACCGACCAGTTGATGACCTCTATGAGGACTGGCTCCGCCGCATCGCCGAGCTTGTCTGCGCCGCAGGGGTCTCTCCTGCGCCGTCCCTCTCTCCGCCTCACCCTCTGCCAGCTACGTGTGACGTAGCTCACGGAGCGCCTCCACGACCTCTGCCCCAAGACGGCACCCTGGCGCCAAGGCGCGCGGCTCCACGATGCGACCCGCCACGTCCCGCGCCCGTGCGCGAAGAGAGAAGTTGTCAAGAAGTCCCTCAACCGCAAGAAAATGCTCCGCCGCTCCTCGCACCATCACATTGGGACCGGCTGCGGCGGTAAGACCGCGCGCCACATATAGTGGCAGTGCGCGGACCCCATCAAGACCAAGCTCCACCCCCAAGGCGGGCCTCGGTGACCACAGCCGGCTGCCACGCTTTCACCCTTGAGCTGCGTAGCGTCGCCTGGTCGGGCAAATTCAAGCCGGGTCTGCCTCCTCGCTACGATGGCACCCCGACCCCACGGAGTTCTTGCAGCTCTATGAGCTGAGCATCAAAGCAGCAAACGGCGATGAGATAGTTATGGCGAATTGGTTTCTCATAGCTCTCAAGGATGGCGCTCGCTCCTGGCTCCTGAACCTGCCTCCAGGGTCAATTTCCTCCTGGGACGAAATGCGCAACCGCTTCATCGCCAACTTCCAGGGCACTCGCGACTGCCCCCCGGTCATGGGGGACCTGTGCCGCATCAGGCAACAACCAGGAGAGACCATGCAGAAGTACATTCAGTGCTTCAATAGTGCACGGATCAAGATCCCCAAGGTGACCGACGAGGCCATCATCTCAGCATTCTCCGACGGTGTCCGCGATGTCAAGATGAAGGAGGAGCTCGCCATCCATGAAGAGCTATGCACGACCCTGGAGCTGTTCAACATCGCGACCAAGTGTGCTAGAGCTAAGGACGGGAGCCTCTCCCTCCTCGAGCTCCCTGCTGCAGACCCATAGGAGAAGAAGACCAAGGCCAAGGATGTGAAGCGCAAGGGAGCAGCCGTGCTCGCGGCGGAGCCAGACACCAAGCGCGGCAAAGACCAGCCTGAGTCATCCAAGAGCAGTCGTCCGTTCTGCGCCTTACAAAACTTGAATACCCATAACACCAGCGACTGTCAAGAGCTCAGAGCCATTCGCGAAGGATGCTTCGGTCGACACCCCGAGCGCTGGGACCGAGGCCACGGCCGAGGAAGAGGACGTGGTGGCGGACGCTGGGATGACCGTGCCCCATGCGAGGAGTGGCATGACCGGCCTCGTGAGGACCGCTGGCAGGATCAGCCTCGCGAGGGCGCCTAGAGGGATCAGCCTCGTGAGGATCGTCCTCAAGGCAACGCTAGACTCCCTCCGCTACCGCCACCTCCAAGAAGGAATGACGACCACCATCAAGACGAGGAGGCTGGGGGCTTCCAGGAACCGCTTGCTATCGCCTGCCTCTTGGGCGGAGCCTAAGCCCCAGCCTCGCAGCGTATCTTCAAGCAGTTCGCTCGTGAAGTGAACGCAGTCCTCCCCAAGCTCCAGGCCACACGACCGCTTAGATGGTCCCAGTGCCCCATCACGTTCAACTCGGCAGATCAGCTCAAGTGCTTTGCTCCCCAGTCATTAGCAACGTGCAAGTTACCAAGACCCTCATCGACGGAACATTGGTATGGAAACCTTTGCCTGATGCCTCGGGACTCCTCTCCTACGCTTGCCTCTTTAGCACCAAAGAGGAAACAAGGACACTTCACGCGCTGGCGCTCGCCTGGCTCCAGTCGTCATGGATTGCATCACAATAACCTCGCAAGGTGTCCCTTGCCTTGATCTCTCCGCCCCTGGCGAGCCAGCATGGTGAGGCAGCCCCTGAGGAGGTCTTGCGTCGTCCGCCTCGTGAAGCTTGGCCCCTCGCGAGGGTCTTAAGTGTTTGCTGGTGAAGATGGAACCACGCCACGGGCCGCAGGCAGGCAAGTCTGGGGACCCCCTTTCCCAGAACGCGGACAACAGCGCCCCCTGGCCATCCCTTTAAGCCCGGCCGACCTCCAGATCAGGTGCTAGTAGCTCCTAGGCCCCGTACACCCCTAAGATAAACACCGACGCACTGCTTCCCCGGCGTAATAGGCGGACTAGCGCATGTTACTCCGGGGAATGCTTCCTTTAATTACGCTGGGGAATTGAAATCTAGGGGGCGATGGACCTATAGCTAAGGTGAAATACTATATGAGGAGAAACCTTGTGCATCACGAGTTACTGGGAATATCTAGTATCAGGAAGAAGGTGTAGGAAGAAGCGGTCAACTAGTGTCTTCTGTGGGATGAATACCATGCAAGCAGACACGTAAGATTTGCACGAATAAGGGAAGAGGAATACTATTTCCGGTTGCTAGTGTTGTGTCCTCCTGATATCATGGCGATGTTCTTCTTTTTACCTGGGGAACCGATGTTTTGGAGGAGGGTGGAGCCTTGGACAAACCATGGCCAAATAGTTGACTGTCTTGTAGTGGCAATCTGTCGGCAGAGTGAAGCAGATCCAAGGCGGCAAAGGATGTCGTAGAGGGAACAACTCTGGTGCGGTGGACGGTGGTGATGTTGGAGCGGCAGCGGTGAGCGCGCAGGATAGCGTGGTTGAACTGGCTCGGGTACAGCACACGTCGGCGTCTGGTAGGCAGCTCGGCCTCAGCTTCAACTACTAGCCGTGGAGGGTGTTGCGGTTGCGGTTGCAGTGGACCATGATGTCGGGGTATCGGCTCCGCGTGATGGAGGAGGGCGGCGGTTGATGGGTGGGATGGGGTGGGGGACGGAGGACGAGGGGGTTTCGCGATTGTTGGAGAGGTAGTTTTGGCGCCCAGGGAGTACGAATGGGGAATCAGACAGGGGGCAGGGGGAGCTAAGGGGGAACCATGTTTCAGTCTGGGACGCGCTTTTTTTTGGTTTTTTTAACAGATGGGACGCGCTTGTTTGAAATTTGGGGGAAGTATAAACTTTGCCTGCCTCTTAAATTTCGGACCTACCGCGGGTCGGGGGTAGGACGGTAATCCCAGGTGTCCCAAATAGTGGGCAGGAGCGATTTCGACCAAGTGCATGTGTGCTTAGGAGGCCATGGCGTATGAATGTTTTTAGGATGATGTTGCGTGGCGTCTAGATGAAGCTATAAACCTACCCCGGTTCAGACCTTTGGACGTCAGGCCGGTAGGTTTCACGGGTCGGAGTTAGAAAAGTAATTTCCTTATACCAAACATTGGTCTCACGCGGTTTTGGGCGAGTAGAGCCCCTTTTGGCGCTTCATTCAAAATTTTGAAATAGAAGCATTCACGTTTAGAGTACTCTTGAACTTTGAGGATTGACCTAAATAGACAACATTAAATTTGACCTTTTATGTTTGAAAACCTCATTAAATTATGCACTTCTTCTTGAAATTTTGACAATTAATAATCCTATAACTATGATTATTTTGGAATGGAGGAGGTAAATTTGAATCTATTTTGTACACGACTGTATATGCTATTATGTACAAAAGCAGACCAAACATTAGTGCCCCCATGATTTAGGTATGATTTACAAATGCCATGATATCGAATTCAAATAATTGAATGGACTTCATGTTGAATTCAAATATTTTAAACCACCTTAGGTTGAATTCAAATGTATGCTAGTTCATAGCTAGCTATTTATGATGTTCATTGTATAACTTTTGTATGTATAATATGCTTTATACACAACATGAACTATACTCACGTTTATATTTGATTGCTAAAGCGGTGCATTGTCTGGAGTTCAAAATACTAACTATGTGGAGCAATTATGTCAAATAATAACATAGACATGCTCAAATTCGATACAATATAGATGTTTGATGGATCAATGACCGTTCCTTACGCGAATTGGAAATATCATGATCCCATCCTAATATTTGGATACAATTTATATTTTTAATTAATGTGTACATCAGTCTTTTACGTGTAGTCTCACTCTCCATAGGCCCCTCCTCACACACACGATGACTTTCTCTCACACACATACATGCACACAGTGTATATCCATCGGTGGTCTCTCGTACATGCTCACACACTCTCTCCCGAGGTGTCTTTCTCACAGACATGCTCTCGATATAACCCTCCCTCCCTCTCGTACCAATTTACGATTGTTTTCATTAACCTTTATCACAAGAACTCTTCCTCTCACAAGCATACACACGCACAATCCCTATCGACCCTTTGTATGTACATAGACCTTCCTACGTGTCTCCCGCATGCACATTATCTTTAGGCATGTCTCTCATGCATTGTGTCCACCTCTCTTCCTAATTGATGAGTATGATTCTAGTAGAGCATTCTGTAGGATGCCCCTTAAAGTTAGGTTGGATGAACAGTAATATCAGAGATAAGGGGTTACCTTAGTCCGAGGACCTAGGGTTACAAATCCTAGCATGCTTTGTCAGTGGAAACAGAGTCCTTCATGACTTTGCTATCTTTTTATTCTACGACTAGTCCTCCATGGGTCTCCCTAATTGCGTCACGGGCCGACCAATGTGGCGTGGGATGGAACCGAACCAACGGCCTCACCTCGGCCCACTGGACCTCATGCGGTGACACAGCCTGTGCCCCTAGGTCTCATTATCTTCTTACATGCACACATACCAACACGGACAACACACAACATATTTTCTCCTCGTGCCTCTATCCCCTCCACCCTTGCATATACACACTCAAGGGCATCTCTCGCCATGGCATCCTATTCGTCTCCCTCTCTAGACCTCTCTCATTTCTCGTGCTATCTCCCCCCCGCTGACCCCTCTATCCATGCTTCTCTCTAATATGTAATACATACACATACCTCTCTATCCCTGCCAAATACATCAATTACACATTCACACATGTTACATCATGTTCCCATTGATCTAAAAAGCCCTCTCTTCACGTTTATTTCACATACAACATTCCTTTTGAATAAAACCACACAAAGTGTGGCCAAAAAATTATTTTAGAATTTCTACATATATACACCATTACAAAGTTATATGGAAGAGTATGAACATTAATTTGCATTGCATGGTGCCCCCAATAATTTTTGTTCTGCACTGTGAATTTTTATATTTTTATACTATATATAAAGTTAGTCATAACAAAGAGAAAGAAGAGCATCTCTCTCCCCATCGCATACACCCCCTCTACGCCCCATTCACGTACGCACACAAACTATCTCCAGGTCCTCTAAAAGTACGCCCCCAGCACATTCACACATGTTTCATCTTTCTCTCGTGATATATACAGTGACGATCATTGTATTTGAAGCGAAAGCACGATATGTACATTGGACTTCAGAATCCACTCATTACGGTCACCATTTACATTTTGTGGTTACTATACAGTCACGGGCTCACCGTACAGCTCTGTATTTTCTCAAGACACGACTAGTTGACCAGTTAAATGCTCCACATGGCACCTCTAGTGTTGCATCACATTATCTCACTACCATTGGGTCCACCGGTTGGCATGTATAAGAATGAAAACAAACGATAAAAAAATATTGGATGGTGGTTCGAAGTGATGACCGCAGACAAGGTCGCCTTGTATTGGTATGCTAAGCCGTTTGTTTTAACACACAGGAGCAAGTGTGGTGATTATACACACATGCACGCATGCACACGAATAGCATGCACGCAACACTCACATGAACACACGTAGCCATGCACGCACGCAACACTCACACGTACACACACGGCCATGCATGCACGCAACACACGCACGCATGCATGCACACACCACACGACCAACACACACTCTCACGCTCAAGTGCTCAACCTACATGTGCATGCGCACACATCAGGCCCTGACAGACACATACACAACCAAGTGGTTCCTGCACATGGGTTGGAGTCTTGTCGCGCCTACGTAAATTTGTGTTTATTTGACCTTTTTCCTATGCGAACTAACAGGTGGGACCCACGAGGAACATGGTCAACTTAACTAGTCAGCATAGTGCCACGTGGACTATTTAGCCATTCAACAGAGTGCAATCCGATGCTGAACGGTGAGCAAGTGACCGGATAATCACCGCGAAACGTATATAGTGACCGTAATGAGTGTATTCTGAAGTCCGGTTACCGTATTACGATTTTCGATTGAAATACACTAACCGCCCGTGTATTTATCTCTTCTCTCGCTCTCTCAGTGGAGCCGAGTAGGCCAACGTGCCAATGCCTAAATTGGCGCAGGCCACCCCATTATTGTTGTACTGGTTTCATAAGAGCGAACAAGCATTCACGTCTACTGTACAAACTGTAGATATGAGTTACAAATGCTATGAAGACGAATACAAATATTTGAGTCCACTTTATGCCCAATTTCTCTCTGTAGCCCCTACAAAAGAACATCTCTACACATTGTCGCATGCTGCAGCTAACAACTATGCAATACAACACTACTACTACACTCTAACACGATAAATCATATGTGTTTTTTGTTTTACTAGATCTCATATTGCTACTTAATTATTTATTTTGCATACATTAAAATTGCCTTTGAAATGTATGGCTGGTATCATCTACCACGCGGGAAAAATCCGGCCCTTGCCTGTTTAATCGGGTTTGTATCGATGGATCGTGTGAAACAACAAAACTATAGTATTACTACAATACAAGTAACAGTTCACTGGGCCACCATGTCGTGTATTCCTCTGTCATAAGAGTGGAGCGCTCGCTTTCGTAAATTTTCTAGTCCCTTTCACTGAGTGCTCCCTGGACATCAAGAAACCGGGTCCACGTGTGAAAGCACAAGTGCTCCCTGGGTGATTTTGGTAATTAATGTCAACATATCTCTTGTTGGACTAATACTTCTATCTAGTATATTTCAGATAAGTTCAATAGTGGAGTGGCTTGGACAAGAGTATGTGGAACCCCTTCAAGATGCTAAGGACAAAGATTGGCAAAAGCTCAAGACTCTTCATCTTAATTTTAGTGATCCAAGATCACATTGAGTCCATAGGAAAGCCAAAACTATTGAAAGGGGATGAGGTGTTGCTTAATGGCTTGCTTGCTCAAATTGCTTAGTGATATGCTCCAAAGCCCTCAACCACATTCTCATATTCACATATGTCCCAAACCAAAAGTGAAAACTCGGCCCCACCAATTTGATCCATCCGGCGCCACTGAGTTCACTTGACATAGCCACTACCAGAAACCCTAATCAGTTCGGTCTCACCGAGATGGGCTTGCAAACTCTCTGTTGCCTATTGCAATTATCTCGGTCTCACTGAGATATGCAATCGGTCCCACCGAGTTTGCTTGACCAACTCTCTGTTTTGCTTATTACCAAAATTGGTCCCACCGAGTTTGTGTAATCGGTCAAACCGAGTTGAGGTTTTACCCTAACCCTAGCACATCGGTCCCACCGAATATCCTAACGTTCACATTTTGAACTAAATCGGTTTGACCGAGTTTTATGATTCGGTCCCACCGAGTTTCGTGAATTGTGTGTAACAGCTAGATTTTGTGTGGAGGCTGTATATACCCCTCCACCCATTCTTCATTCATGGAGAGAGCCATCAGAACGTGCCTACACTTCCAGCATACTTTTTCTGAGAGAGAACCACCTACTCATGTGTTGAGACCAAGATATTCCATTCCAACCACAAGAATCTTGATCCCTAGCCTTCCCCAAGTTGCTTTCCACTCAAATCATCTTTCCACCAAATCCAAATCTGTGAGAGAGAGTTGAGTGTTGGGGAGACTATCATTTGAAGCACAAGAGAAAGGAGTTCATCATCAACACACCATCTATTACCTTTCCGAGAGTGGTGTCTCCTAGATTGGTTAGGTGTCGACACTTGGGAGCCTCCGTCAACATTGTGGAGTTGAACCAAGAGTTTGTAAGGGCAAGGAGATCGCCTACTTTGTGAAGATCTACCCAAGTGAGGCAAGTCCTTCGTGGGGATGGCCATGGTGGGATAGACAAGGTTGGTTCTTCGTGGACCCTTCGTGGGTTGAGCCCTCCGTGGACTCGCGCAACCGTTACCCTTCGTGGGTTGAAGTCTCCATCAACATGGATGTACGATAGCACCACCTATCGGAACCACGCCAAAAATCTCCATGTCTCCAATTGCGTTTGCACACTCTAATCCCATCCCATTACTTTCTTGCAAGTTGCATGCTTTACTTTACGCTACTCATATACTCTTGCCATGCATGCTTGAAATGTATTGTGAATGTTTAAACTTGTGCTAAAACTCCACCTTAACTTAAAGAAATTAAAAACTGCTACTTTTCCTTGTTGAGGGTCTAATCACCTCTCTCTAGACACCTCTTCTCGATCCTACAATTGGTATCAGAGCATTGGTCTACATTGCTTTGGTTTAAACACCATTGGAGGAAGATGGATGAGTCTACGTTGGGGAGTCTTAGACGTAGAGTGCCTATACCTGATGGAGAGTTCTTTCATGAGTGGAAAATTGAGATGCTTGAGATTTTCAATGAATATCACTTGAACAAGTACATTACCACTCCTTGTGTGTGCCTTGTTGACCCCTTGCGTCCTACCCTTGACGAGTCTATTGACATGATCCATAATCTTAGAATTGTCAATTTAATCACTAGAGGATAGCCTAGAAACTTGATTGCTAGCTTGCCTGCTCTTGATTGCTCTTACACCATATGAAGATTTCTTGAGGAACAATTTCCAAATTATTCCTTGCAAAACTTAGATGAGATTCTTCACAAGTCTATTGCTTTGAGTAAGATGAATTCCAATGATCCTATGTTTGGTGATTGTTTATTTGAGCTTACCAACCTCGTGTGTGCCAAAGGAGATATTGGAATCATTAGCAACATCATCTCCGAATCCATTAGAATTCATAAAGATGAACATTGTGATGATCCCTTATCTAATGAATCACTCTCTCTAGGAATTGATAAATCACAAGACGATGTTGAACATGGATACTATGATGAGGATGATGATAGTGACTTTAATCTCGATGAGCCTATGAGACACTTTGGTCTTATGGCTAATCTTCGCGGCTACATGGCTGGAGGTAAGGAATGGGTTCTTGTAGTGGATGTACCGATCACATGACCAGAGACAAGGATATGTTTCATGAGCTTGCAGAAAATGACGGCCCTCGAAAGTATGTTACTTTTGGTGACAACTCAAAGGGTAAGGTGGTTTGCCTTGGTAAGGTGGCCATCTCACATGATAGCTCCATACAAAATGTTATGCTTGTTGAATCCCTTGGCTATAATTTACTTTCCGTATCTAGACTTGCTGACTTTGGTTTCAATGTCCTATTTACTGAAGTAGATTGCCAAGTGTTTCATAGAGATAATCATAATATGGTCTTTACCGGTATACGTAGAGGTGATCTATACATTGTTGATTTCACTAAAAAGGCTCAACCTAGAACTTGCTTAATTACTAAATCCTCTAAAGGTTGGTTGTGGCATAGAAGCTTAGGTCATGTGGGCATGAGAAATCTTGATAAGCTTATTAAAGGTGATCATATCCTTGGAGTGAAAGATGTTATATTTGAAAAGGATAGATTGTGTAGTGCTTGTCAAGAAGGAAAACGAGTCGGAGGAGGTCACCCCGTTAAGAACATCATGACCATGAGAAGACCGTTCGAGCTAGTTCATATGGATCTCTTTGGTCCCAACGCCTATAAAAGTCTCAGTGGAAACTCATTTTGTCTAGTCATAGTCGATGATTTTTCAAGATTTACGTGGGTCTTGTTTCTTGATGATAAATCGCAGGTTCAAAAAATCTTCAAGAATTTCACTAGGAAGGCCCAAAATCAATTTGAAGTGAAGATCAAGAAGGTTCGCAGTGACAATGGAATGGAGTTCAAGAACACAAATGTGGATACCTTTCTTGACGGAGAAGGAATTTCACACGAGTTCTCGGCTACGTACACGCCTCAACAAAATGGAGTTGTTGAGAGGAAGAATCGGACTCTTATTGAGATGGCAAGAATGATGCTTGATGAGTACAAGATGCCAAAACACATTTCAGTGGAAGTGGTTGAGACAGCTTGCCATGCAACAAATCGCTTATATCTTCACAAGCTACTCGGCAAGACAACATACAAGCTTCTCACCGGTAACAAATCCTAAGTTGGATACTTTTGAGTATTCGGCTCAAAGTGCTATATTATTGATAAGCATCATCGTTCTAAACTTGCTCCTAAATCACATGAGGTTTCCTACTCGGCTATGGCTCAAACTCTCACACCTACCGTGTCTACAACAATTTCACCCGAAAGTTTGAAGAGACGGTAGATGTGAAGTTTGATGAATCTAACAGCTCGCAAGTAGAGCAACTGCCAATTGATGTAGGAGACAAGGACCCTTCAGAAGCAATCCAAGACTTATCTATTGGCAAGATTCGTCTAACGGAGGTGAAGGAGAGTACCTCGTCCATCCAAGTGGAAGCTTCTACCTCACGACAAGGTGAACCAAGAGATGACACAGAGGCATCCACAAGTGGGACACGCCAAGATGAAGAAAACGAGGAAGTGCACCAAGATGAACCTCATCAACCTCCTTCTGCACCTCGACAAGAGAATGAAAACGTCAACAAAGAATAAGGCCAAGAAGAAGAACAAGATGATGAAGAAGATGTCCCACCCCGACCCAAACAAATGCTCTCACGAGTTAGAGCAAGAGTTTCATGAGACCATCCCATCGAGCAAATCTTCAATGATATCCAAACTGGGAGAATCACTCGTTATAAAACTCGTTTGGCAAATTTTTGTGAACATTATTCATTCATCTCTAGCATTGAACCTATGAAGGTTGAATAAGCATTGGAAGATCCGGATTGGATAAATGCCATGCATGAAGAGCTATACAACTTTGAAAGGAACCAAGTGTGGACATTGGTCGAGAAGCCCGACAACAACGACAACATCATTAGTACCAAATGGGTGTTTCACAACAAGCAAGATGAAGATGGACAAGTCGTTCGCAACAAAGCATGTCTCGTCGCCCAAGGCTACTGTCAGGGGTGTCGAGCGACATATGCCAAAGGATGGCTTATCATGGAGGGGCTAATAATACGTCGCTGGTGCCAGGAAACGGGATGAGGCGAAGACATGCACGCCGGCGAATCTTACCCAGGTTCGGGGCTCTCCTAGGAGATAACACCCCTAGTCCTGCTCTGCGGGGTCTCCACATGGTCACTATAGCAACGAGAGTGGCTACAAGATTGCTCCTAGAGCTGTTTTTCTAGAGGAGGAAGAAGAACAAGGCTAGCCCTAGATTCCTCTCTCTATATGTGTGGGTGAAATGAACTAAGGTCTGAACCCTTTGCATGGGTGCCCTGGGGGTTTATATAGGCCTACCCCCCAGGGGTACAAAGGTAATCTGGCCGGGTGCTGGCCCCATTTGTCAGTGTCTATGGTCGTCGGCTTCTTCGCCGGCCACTGGGGGCCGCCGCCTGGTGGGCCCTGTTGGCTGTCTCGTACTTGGCCGATAGGACGTTCCCGCCACTTGCGAGTCTGGCCGGCTGCTCAGTACTGTAGTGATGCTGGTAATGATGCATGTTTTGCCGGGGGAGGCGTTGCTAAAGTACCGCCGCCTGGCGGGCGCTCATTGTAGCCATCCCCCGTCTCTACTGATTAATGGCACACGGACATTAAGGAGACGAGGGCCGCCTGGTCAGGGGCCGGACTCCCCTCAAGCCGACTGGTCTGGGTTCACCGCCCTCTGCCTCCTTGCGGATAGGTAGCCCCTCAGCCCGTGGGTCATACCGACAGTCCGTAGTGGGGGCATGGCCTTCTCTGCCATGGGTGATGTCACGGGCCACACATCAATAGTGTTGTGCCGGCCGGGGGGTGTCTGCCCCGTACGGTGCAATGTGGCCACGCTTGGCCCTGGATTCGAGGGTGGCTGTCAGTACTATAGCCACGCCCCATCTCGTCGTCATAATGTGGTGCAAACCTTGAGTGTGCTTGGGGCCGCCTGCTGAGGGCCGGCCTCTCTAGAGGCCGCCCTCTAGGAGTCGGCCCACTTCGAGGCCGTCCTCTGAGCCTTGCCGCCTTCTGCTAGCCGGCCACTTGGACCTACTGGCTGTAAGAAGGCGGCTAGTTGATATTTGGGTCTTGAGGGGCGAGGTCGGCCCGATGTCTTGAAATGCCATGGGGGCAGATGAGGCTACCCGTGGCTAATTACTCCGACAGTAGTCCCCGAAGCTGATGGGGCACCGTGGCTGAAAGAGGCGAGAAGCCTCAGCAGGTTCCTACTCTGAGTGCGTCATTGATCTTGCTTCATCCGTCTTCAGGAATGCTGACTGTTAGGACCCGGACATGACCTGGCGGGCCGCCTAGTGGTTTTCGAATGTCTTGGCCGGAGCTAGGTGGCGCGCCGGCCTGGTACGAATCATGCCGCCAGCCTGCTATACGCCATGTGTCACCAGCCAACCGGGACGCCTTCGGGCCCACGTGCGTGATGGGACATCGCAGCAGGCTGGGGCCCACCACTACCGGGCCTTGGCACGCGCACAGATCTGCTGTGGCTGAGGAGAACGGTTGGAATTCTGGGGCATGATTACTCCACAGCGTTACGGCGTGGTAATGCGGGGTCGTGGGGTCATGGGCACAATTAATCCCATGATCCCCACGCCCTGTCCCCTCGGCTTCGTAGACCAGGGCTGTAAGTAGGGGGAGAAGGGGGCAGCTCTGGCTCGCGCACCCTCCTCTCCCTTTGTTTACTTCTCTTCTTCTCCCTCTCTGCCACCGCCGCACTCCCGTGCTACGCCGAAGTGCTGCCGCGGCCCACCGTCACCAACTCCGGCCCCTTCGCCGTGCCGTTGATCCGCTAGCCTCAAGCTCCCATTGCACGAGAACGGTCCAGCGACTGGGACGGCTCTAAGGTCATCCAAGACCACATGCATGATTTGAATGGACACTTTTGCCCTTGTTTTGGACTCTAACTTGCATGATGTGAATGGAACTAACCCGGACTGACGATGTTTTCGACAGAATTACCATGGTGTTATTTATGTGCAGAAACAAAAGTTCTCCGAATGACCTGAAAACTTCATGGAACATCTTTTCGGAAATAATAAAAAATCCTTGCAAAAGATGAAGAACATGGGGCCCACACCCTAGCCACGAGGGTGGGGGGCGCACCTGCCCCCCTAGGGCACGCCCCCTACCTCGTGGGCCCCCTAGAGCTCCTCCGACCTTGACTCCAACGCTATATATTTGCTTTCAAGGAGAAAAAAATAAGAGAGAAGGTTTCATCGCGTTTTACGATACAGAGCCGCCGCCAAGCCCTAAACCTCTTTGGAGGGCTGATCTGGAGTCCGTTCGGGGCTCCGGAGAGGGGAATCCGTCGCCATCGTCATCATCAACCTTCCTCCATCACCAATTTCATGATGCTCACCGCCGTGCGTGAGTAATTCCATCGTAGGCTTGCTCGACGGTGATGGGTTGGATGAGATTTATCATGTAATCGAGTTAGTTTTGTTAGGGTTTGATCCCTACTATCCACTATGTTCTAAGATTGATGTTGCTATGACTTTGCTATGCTTAATGCTTGTCACTAGGGCCCGAGTGCCATGATTTCAGATCTGAACCTATTATGTTTTCATCAATATATGAGAGTTCTTGATCCTATCTTGCAAGTCTATAGTCACCTATTATGTGTTATGATCCGTTAACCCCAAAGTGACAATAAGTGGGATACTTACCGGTGATGACCGTAGTTTGAGGAGTTCATGTATTCACTATGTGTTAATGCTTTGGTCCGGTACTCTATTAAAAGGAGGCCTTAATATCCCTTAGTTTCCATTAGGACCCCGCTGCCACGGGAGGGTAGGACAAAAGATGTCATGCAAGTTCTTTTCCATAAGCACGTATGACTATATTCGGAATATGTGCCTACATTACGTTGATGAATTGGAGCTAGTTCTGTGTCACCCGAGGTATGACTGTTACATGATGAACCGCATCCTGCATAATTCTCTATCACCGATCCATTGCCTACGAGCTTTCCATATCTTGTCCTTCACTTATTTACTTTTCCGTTGCTATTGTTACAATGACTACAAAATACCAAAAACATTACTTTTGCTATCATTACATTTTGCTACCGTTATCACTACTATCATATTACTTTGCTACTAAATACTTTGCTGCAGATATCAAGTTTCCAGGTGTGGTCGAATTGAAAACTCAGCTGCTAATACTTGAGAATATTCTTCGGCTCCCCATGTGTCGAATCAATAAATTTGGGTTGAATACTCTACCCTCGAAAACTATTGCAATCCCCTATACTTGTGGGTTATCAAGACTATTTTCTGGCGCCGTTGCCGGGGAGCATAGCTCTATTCTTGAAGTCACTTGGGATTTATATCTTCTTATCATTATGAAGAGCTTGAGAGATCCAAAAACCAAGATTTATCCCTCAACTATGAGGGGAGGTAAGGAACTGCCATCTAGCTCTTCACTTGATTCACCTTCTGTTTTGAGTAAGCTTGCGACACCTAAACCTGCTTCTGCTATTCGTTCTGACATGTCGTATGTTATTGATGATGCCACTTCTGCTATGCATGATACTTATGATGAAACTACTTCTATGCTTGATACTACTGTGCCACTTGGTGAATTTCTTGATGAACAACTTGCTAGGGTTAGAGAGAATGAAACTATTGAATCTGATAATATTGATGAAAGTGATGATGAAGACTCTCCCTCTAATGAATAAGAATCACCTGTTATTCCTGAGGGTTATGTTTTTGAAAAAGAAGTTGCTTTAGCTATTTTAGCTTGCAAAGATAGATATGAATCAAGAGGTTGTTAGCTAAATGGAAGCAGCAATTCTTAATGCTAGAATGAAACCTGACCCTACTTTTGCTACTTCACCTATCTGTGTTACTGATAAGGATTATGAATTCTCTGTTGATCCTGATATAATTACTTTGGTTGAATCTGATCCTTTTCATGGCTATGAATCTGAAAATATTGTGGAACATCTTACTAAATTAAATGATATAGCCACCCTGTTCACTAATGATGTGAGAACTCATTACTTTTATATCCTTAAAATATTCCCGGTCTCATTAAAGGGTGATGCTAAGATATGGTTTAATTCTCACGATCCTGGTGTGCGTACTCCCCAGGATATGATTTATTACTTCGCTGCTAAATATTTCCCTGCTCATAAGAAACAAGCTGCTTTGAGGGATATATATAATTTTGTGGAAATTAAAGAAGAGAGTCTCCCACAAGCTTGGGTGAGGCTTCTCAAGTTACTTAATGCTTTGCCTGATCATCCTCTTAAGAAAAATGAAATACTTGATATCTTTTATAATGGACTAACCAATGCTTCCAGAGATTACCTGGACAGTTGTGTTGGTTCTGTTTTCAGGGAAAGAACATCGGATGAAGCTGAAATTCTATTGAATAATATGTTGACAAATGAAAATAATTGGGCACTTCCTGGGCCTATTCCTAAACCAACTCCGAAGAAGAGAGGTGTTCTATTTCTCAGTCCTGAAGGTATGCAAGAGGCAAAGAAATCTATGAAAGAAAAGGGTATTAAGGCTGAAGATGTTAAGAATTTACCTCCTATTGAAGAAATACACGGTCTTAATTACCGCCTGTTGAAGAAACATATGATATTAATCCTTCACCTATTGAAGAAACTCATGGTCTTGATAACCCGACACAGGTAGTAAAGGTAAATTCTCTCTATAGATATGATAAAGCTGAAATCCCATTTACTAAGTTTGCTAGCCCATGCTTAGATGAGTTTGATAAATTTATGGTTAAGCAAGAAGACTTCAATGCTTATTTTGGTAGACAATTGAAATACAATTCAAATATGCTTGAACACTTGGGTGATTATATGGCTAATGTCAAAGGTGAACCTAAACTTATTAGTAAACATGCTTCTATGGTTACCACTCAAGTAGAACAAGTACTTAAGGCTCAAAATGATTTGCTCAATGAATTGAATAGTAAGAATAATGATTATGTTGTTAGAGTGGCTACTAGAACTAGTAGAATGACTTAGGAACCTATATATCCTGAAGAGAATTGAGCAAGATTCTCAGAGAAATAATATAGATGCACCTAGTCCTTCTAAAAGGAAGAAAAAGAAAAATGATAGGACTTTGCATGCTTCTAGTGAACCTATTGTTGATACATCTGAGAATCCAAATGATATTTCTATTTTTGATGTTGAAACACAATATGGCAATGAACCTGAAACTAGTGATAATGCTAATGATAATGCTCATGTTGATGCTCAACCTAGCAATGATAATGATATAGAAACTGAACCTGCTGTTGATCTTGATAACCCACAATCAAAGAATCAATGTTATGATAAGAAAGACTTTGTTGCTAGGAAACATGGTAAAGAAAGAGAACCATGGGTTCAGAAACCCATGCCTTTTCCTCCCAAACCATCCAAGAAAAAGGATGATGAGGATTTTGAGCGCTTTGCTGAAATGATTAGACCTATCTTTTTGCGTATGCAATTAACTGATATGCTTAAAATGAATCCTTATTCTAAGTATATGAAAGAAATTGTTACAAATAATAGAAAGATACTGGAAGCTGAAATTTCCACCATGGTTGCTAATTATACTTTTAAAGGTGGAATACCTAAGAAACTAGGAGATCCAGGAGTACCCACTATACCATGCTCCATTAAAACAAATTATGTCAAAACTGCTTTATGTGATCTTGGAGCCGGTGTTAGTGTTATGCCTCTCTCTTTATATCGTAGACTAGATTTGAATAAGTTGACACCTATTGAAATATCTTTGCAAATGGCTGATAAATCAACTGCTATACCCGTCGGTATTTGTGAGGATGTGCCTGTTGTAGTTGCAAACGTTACTATTTTAACGGACTTTGTTATTCTTGATATTCCCGACGACGATACTATGTCTATTATTCTTGGAAGACCCTTTTTGAATACTGCAGGGGCTGTTATTGATTGCACTAAAGGCAATATCACTTTTCATGTTAATGGCAATGAGCATATGGTACACTTTCCGAGGAAACAACCTCAAGTTCATAGTATCAACTCTATTGGAAAAATTCCATCGATTATATTTGGAGGTTTTTAATTTCCTCTTCATACTATCAAGAAGAAATATGATATTCTTATTATTGGGGATGTAGATATCCCCGTTGAGGTAACATAGTGTTATTCGAAATTTCTCCGGTTCCATGTTATTCGGAATGAGTTCATTAACAAGACTTGATCAACCTTGTTAGTGGATTCCTTTTGATAAGCATGAGATGGATGAAACTAGAAGGCACAACCTTGTGTACCCTCCTTTTACTTTCAGTTATTTATATTAAATAAAATAAAATAGTATTTCTCTGTCTGTTATCTGAATTACCCGTGCAATATAAAAATACCCTGAAAATAAAAGTTCTCCAAATGCCCTGAAATTTAAATGTGATTTTTTTCTGGAATATTTGAGAATATTTGGCACTGAGAACAAAGCAGGAGGGGAATCCACCTGGCCACGTGGGTGGAGGGCGCGCCCCCCTGCCTCGTGGTCCCACGGTGGCCCTCCTCCACTTATTCCTGCACCCACACACTTCTTGTTCCTCCCACAATCACGAATATCCAGCTCAAGCATGAGTTCTAGCTCATTTTGCTACGATTTTCAATCTCCCTGCTCAAAGCACCTCTCACAAAACTGCTTGGGGGGATTGTTCCTTGGTATGTGACTCCTCCATTGGTCCAATTAGTTTTTGTTCTAGTGCTTCATTCATTGCAAATTTGTGCTGCTTAGGTGACCCTGTTCTTGAGCTTGCATGTCAAATTTATATGGTCAAAAGTAGTTCTAATGCATGATATAGGGTATAGGCACTTGCAGGAGTTGTTGCTATCAATTTTGTTGAGCTTGGTTCACTTTTTTTTGAAGTTACTAAAAATTTCAGAAATTTTTCAGGGGAAGAAATATGCTTAGGAAAATGTACCAAGGTGGTTTTTTAAGGAAGCAAGGACCTAGGCTTGCAATGTGTGATGCTGATGAAGAACCACCAAGAGACGCTCCAGTGCGTCCTTGTGAATAGCGTACGGAAAAATTTATGGATCGAGCAGGAATTAAGGAAGAATTTAACGCATATTTGCGTAACGCTGATCTTGTGAGCTTCGAGGAAGAAAAGTGCAACCAATATCACTGTCTCACTAGTTCCTTTGTGAGGAAGTTTGAATTTTCATCTTCACGTAATTCTCCAACTGTCCTGTTTGATCTTTATGAAAATTCTTACACTATGGACTTAGAGGATTTTACCACTGCTTGCAAACTTCGACAATGGGGTAGTGTCAGGGAACCTCGCAAATCTGAATTTAGAGATTTTCTTGCTTGTATAATTGTGGGGGAATCTAGAGATATAACACAAGCTACCATAGGGAGCATTCACTTTCCTGCTATACATTATTTTGCTCTCTTCATAGGTAGATGCATTAATGGTAAAGATGAGGCATGTCACATGTGTGTCCTTGACCTCAGTATTCTTAGGAGTGCTTTGTTAGGAGATAAATCTTATAATTTGGGAGCCATTGTTGCACGTAGGTTGCATCTTAACAGATTTAATGGAGATTTCTTTGGTGGAATTTATGCAACCCGCATAGCTAATTTTCTTGGTATAACCATACGTGAGGATGATATTGAGTTGCCTCCTGCTTATTTGGATTATGAGGCTATGGTTCACCACCAGTTTGTCGAGAGGAATGAATCACCTCTCCAGTATCGCTTAATCTTTGACAGACCCCATGATGTCCGTATTACTCTCCATGGTCCTGCCTTCTTTGATTATCAGGCAAAAGGAAGATATGTTATCACCAGAGAGGAGGCAGATGAGTACAAGAGGAGGGCGGAGGCCTCTCATCGCCACGCTGCAGCTCAGGAGGCGATAGCAGCTGCATCTCAGTACGACCCCAACTATTATTATGGATATCTGTCAGGCCAACCGTGGCCATAGACCAACTTAGGCCAAAAGCCTAAGCTTGGGGGAGTACGTATTTCTCACCGACATAACATTCATGTTCACACACAGTCATTGCTAGATGTCGGTGCTCATACTTTTTCATTGTATCATCCATGCTAGTTTATTTTCCTTTTTATGCTTTCTTCTTGTGTGTTTAATACACCTTAAGAAAAACCAAAAAAAATTAGTTGTAGCTTTTAATTAGTTTACTTTCCATGCTTGTAGTAGTAATTAAAAAGAAAGCCCAAAAAGATTTCATGTTCTTCTTTTGCTTGTTGGGAGCTTTCCCGTGTAAATAGTTTTATTTCTTTTCTTTTCTTTGGGGGTCGATAGGAGAAGACCATGATTAAATTGCTGAAGTAGCTCTTATATGCATTATTGTTGATCTGACAAAAGAGCCCATATTGCCTTGTCTTCTCCTATTTATTGAATGCTTGCAGATTCCAGCTTAGTCCAATGCACGTGCACTATTATTATTATCCACATCATTCGGTCGTGCAAGTGAAAGGCAATTATGATGATATAAGATGGACTGACTAAGATGAGAAAAGCTGGTATGAACTCGACCTCTCTTGTTTTTGTAAATATGATTAGTTTATCATTCCTGATTCAGCCTATTATGAATAAACATGTTTGAAATGACAACTAGATATCATAGTTTCTTGTGCCATGCTTGATTAGCTAGGAGCTTATAATGGTTTACCTTGCGTGCCAACATGCTATTAAAATGGTTGTGATGTGGTATGATAGGGTGGTGTCCTCCTCTGAATGATTTAAGTGACTTGACTTGGCGCATGTTCACGCATGTAGTTGAAACAAAATCAACATTGCCTTCATGATATTTATGTTCTTGGTGGATTATATCCTACTCATGCTTGCTTTCGGTGTTGATTAATTTTAATGCATGTTCATGACTGTTTTCGCTCTCTAGCTGGTCGCTTCCCAGTCTTTTGCTAGCCTTCACATGTACTAAGCGGGAATACTGCTTGTGCATCCAACTCCATAAACCCCAACGTTATTCCATATGAGTCCACCATACCTACCTATATACAGTATCTACCCGCCATTCCAAGTAAATTTGCATGTGCCAAACTGTAAACCTTCAAATAAATATCCTATTTTGTATGCTCGAATAGCTCATGTATCAACTAGGGCTGTCCGTATCTTCCATGTTAGGCGGGTTATTCTCAAGAGGAGTGGACTCCGCTCCTCACTCACGAGAAAGTGCTAGTCACCGGGATGCCCAGTCCCATGCTTTATGCAAACCAAATCAAAATAATTGCAAACAAAACTCCCCCTGGGAATCTTGTTAGTTGGAGGCACTCATTGTTTCGAGCAAGCCATGGATTGATGCTTGTTGGTGGAGGGGAGTATAAAATTTACCATTCTGTTTGGGAACTGCCTATAATGTGTATAGCATGGAAGATATCGCCATCTCTTGGTTGTTATGTTGACAATGAAAGTATACCGCTCAAAATATTATTCACCCCTATTTCAAACCCGAGCTCTGGCACCTCTACAAATTCCTGCTTCCCTCTGCGAAGGGCCTATCTATTTAATTTTATGTTGATTCATCATCCTCTTATTAAAAAGCACTAGTTGGAGAGCACCGCTGTCATTTGCATTCATTGCTATTAGTTTACATTGAGTATGACTTGACTGGATCTCTTTTACCATGAATTACAATGTCTAGTCAGTCCTTGATCTTTAAAGGTGCTCTGCATTTATGTTTTGCGGTCTCAGAAAGGGCTAGCGAGATACCATCTTGTTATATCATATTATGATTGTTTTGAGGAAGTGTTGTCATCCGAGATTTATTATTATTGCTCGCTAGTTGATTATGTCATTGATATAAGTAAACATGAGACCTATGCGTTATTGTGAATATGGTTAGTTCATAATCTTTGCTGAAAACTTGAATGCTGGCTTTACATATTTACAACAACAAGAGCAAACAGAGTTTGTAAAAGTTTTTCTTTATCACTTTCAGTTTGTCAACTTAATTGCTTGAGGACAAGTAAAGGTTTAAGCTTGGGGGAGTTGATACGTCTCCGTCGTATCTACTTTTCCAAACACTTTTGCCCTTGTTTTGGACTCTAACTTGCATGATTTGAATGGAACTAACCTGGACTGACGTTGTTTTCAGAAAAATTACCATGGTGTTATTTAGGTGCAGAAACAAAAGTTCTCGGAATGACCTGAAACATCATGGAACATCTTTTCGGAAATAATAAAAAATCCATGCAAAAGATGAAGACCAGGGGCTGACACCCCAGCCACGACGGTGGGGGGCACGCCTGCCCCCCTAGGGCGCGCCCCCTACCTCGTGGGCCCCCTGGAGCTCCTCCGACCTCGACTCCAACACTATATATTTTCTTTCGGGGAGAAAAAAATAAAAGAGAAGGATTCATCGCGTTTTATGATACGGAGCCGCCGCCAAGCCCTAAAAGCTCTCGGGAGGGCTGATCTGGAGTCCGTTCGGGGCTCCGGAGAGGGGAATCCGTCGCCATCATCATCAACCTTCCTCCATCACCAATTTCATGATGCTCACCGCCGTGCGTGAGTAATTCCATCGTAGGCTTGCTGGACGGTGATGGGTTGGATGAGATTTATCATGTAATCGAGTTAGTTTTGTTAGGGTTTGATCCCTAGTATCCACTATGTTCTGAGATTGATGTTGCTATGACTTTGCTATGCTTAATGCTTGTCACTAGGGCCCGAGTGCCACGATTTTAGATCTGAACCTATTATGTTTTCATCAATATATGAGAGTTCCTGATCCTATCTTGCATGTCTATAGTCACCTATTATGTGTTATGATCCGTTAACCCCAAAGTGACAATAATCGGGATACTTACCGATGATGACCGTAGTTTGAGGAGTTCATGTATTCACTATGTGTTAATGCTTTGGTCCGGTACTCTATTAAAAGGAGGCCTTAATATCCCTTAGTTTCCATTAGGACCCCGCTGCCACGGGAGGGTAGGACAAAAGATGTCATGCAAGTTATTTTCCATAAGAACGTATGACTATATTCGGAATACATGCCTACATTACATTGATGAATTGGAGCTAGTTCTGTGTCACCCTAGGTTATGACTATTACATGATGAACCGCATCCGGCATAATTCTCTATCACTGATCCACTGCCTACGGGCTTTCCATATATTGTTCTTCGCTTATTTACTTTTCCGTTGCTATTGTTACAATCACTACAAAATACCAAAAACATTACTTTTGCTATCATTACCTTTTGCTACCGTTACCACTACTATCGTATTACTTTGCTACTAAATACTCTGCTGCAGATATTAAGTTTCCAGGTGTGGTTGAATTGACAACTCAGCTGCTAATACTTGAGAATATTCTTTTCCTCCCCTTGTCTCGAATCAATAAATTTGGGTTGAATACTCTACCCTCGAAAACTGTTGCGATCCCCTATACTTGTGGGTTATCAACCTACTGGGTGTAGCCCCTGAGTTCTAGGCTGGCTGCTGAGCAGGCGGCTCGGAACTTAAAAGTAAGTTCCGAGTGCTGACCCTTTCTTTTCTTCCATTGAATTGATTGCAGGATTACCACAACATTCGTGCGGCCGCCTACAGCTCCCAAGTCCAGGAGCTGGCCAGGCAGACTGTCGAGTTGGCCGATAGCCGGAGTAAGCACTCCACTCTTTTACTCTCGCGGGGGCGCGCCAGCGCACCCACGGGGTGTAGCCCCCTAGATTCGGGCAAACTGCTGAGCATTCGGGTCAGATCTTCCGGCAATTACCTTTTCTTGTTGATTTATTGACCTCTTCTCCTTCTTATCTTCTCCAGGAGCCAATGCCACCTTGCGGCAGCAAATGGGCGAGGCTCGAACCATGCTGCACGCCAAGGAGGAGGAGTGCCTCAAGGTGAAACAAGTGCGAGACCGCAAGGCCAAGCAGCTGGCTGACCACGCGGACAAGCACCAGGCGGAGCTGCAGAAGCTCCAGGACACGGAGGAGGCCCTTTAGACCGAATTTGAGACCGAGCGCTCAAAGTGGGCGGACAAGGAGAAAGCCTTGTCGGAGGGCTATGGCAAGATCGAGGACTTGCTCGATGGTGAGTTTCCCCTCTCTTTCTTCTGCCGGCCGACTTGTCATATGAGCCGGCCTGTGGTTTCATGTTTCTTTTTATTTTTTATGCAGAGTACTTCCCCGGTTATTCCGTCGCCGCCATCCAAGCCGTCGAAGCTCATCATGACGAGCGGAGGCGAGCTGGTGCTACGATCGCACCCAACGCCCCGCGTACCCTCGCCGAGCAGTTGCTTGCCATCCAGGTTAGTCTCCAGCCGGTGCATCAGGCTCTCCGCCGTCTTCCGCGTGCTGGGGCCCAGGTGGTCACCGCCCTCTGGCCTAGTACTCCCCTTCTGCAAACCGTCAGCCGGGCCTTCGACTGGTTGGATGTGGCCATCGGCCGCTTCGAGGCATGGAAGGGCTCCTCCGCCCGGGTGGGTGCACGTCGGGCATTGGAGTTCATCAAGGGGTGGTACCCTAGGCTCAGCCTGGACCAGCTAGCCAGTCTTTGTGCTGAAGCCGGCCAGGTGCTGGAGGCGGTGGCGCCCCAGCTCTATCACCGGGCTGTGGCGATCGCCGAGTACACGGACACCGCCGTCTTCCTCCCTAAGCTTGATGTAGCGGGCGCTAAGGTGTCGCCCAACTGGTTCAGGCTGAACCCAGAAGGCGGCGAGGACTTGGTGGAGGAGATCGCCTCCAGTGATGAAGGCAGGGAAGAGGATGAGGATGAGGATGAGGACGGCGAAGACGAGGCGCCGGATGGTGGACATGCCGGCCGGCCTCAACCTGATCAAGCCTCGACCAATGGACGGAGCGCTGGCAGGTCAACTATCGTTGATGTTGATCAAGCCGAGACCCACCAGGCAGATGCTCCACCACCCGAAGCCTCTACCTCTGCCGACCCGTCCGATCCGTCTGCTGCTCCTCTGGCCTAGGCGGCCGAGTTATCCTTTCTTTACCTGTTTTGTAATCTCTTTTGAAAAATTTTGTTAGACTTGCGCACTTCCACCCACTAGGGGGGTATTCAAACTCCGTGGAATGCTGGACAAGGGCCTTTTGTTGTATAAATTATCTTTGCCGATTTCCGACTTGTCTTGCTTTTTACTCTTCTCGCTTTTTCCTTTTTCCAGACAACCACTCTGTGGATTGTGGCTGGGTCAAGTACTTGACCGCTTTCGGAAGGCAAGTACTTTAGCCATCGGTAGAGTGTGGCAAGTAAAGTTAGAGATCGGTCGTCCGGCTGCTCAGTAGTCGGTCGGCGAGGCGAGGAGCCGACTCGGCCTATGAAAATGCTTTTAGTGCTTAGCCATTTTTCGTGTGGGCACCGTTTCCTGCCTTTACCTCTTGCCGGTCGGACAATCACTCTGCGGACTGCGGCTTGTGGCAAGAGAGGGCTTAGGTGCCGGCACACTACTTGTCCGACTGTAGGTAGCATTCACATAGTACAAGGCGGCAAGCCCCCGGGCCTACTGGTCGAACCCGGTGCCAGGCAGAACGATGAAATGACATACATATAGGCATAGAACTTACCATATAGTTAAAAAGGGGAGCCCTCGAGTGCTCCTCGAGGGACCCGATGTCTTAGTACTTAATACAAAATGTAGCGTCGTACATATGAATCAATTGTAAAATCTTCGGAGGAGATTTGCATTCCATGGGCGCTCTGATTGCATGGCCGAATCGTCTCTCTTGCATGATCGAGGCTTCTGCACGTCAATGAGGTAGTAGGAGTCATTGCCCAATGCTTTGTTCATGATGAAGGGGCCTTCCCTTGGGGCCGAGAGCTTGTGCTGGCCGACTGTTCACTGGATCAGCCGGAGCACAAAGTCTCCCTCTTGGAAGGATCTTGGCTTTCCGACTGTGGTATTGGCGTAGGCTCTGCTAGTAGATGGCGGACCGGCTGAGTGCCAACAGCCGGCCCTCTTCCAGCAGATTGACGCCATCTTCTCGTGCCTCCTTTGCTTCCGTCTCTGTGTACATGGTGATGCGAGGTGAGTCGAACTCGATGTCAGTTGGAATGACAGCCTCGGCCCCATACACAAGGAAGAAAGGAGTGAAGCCGGTAGATTTTTTCGGTGTGGTGCGCAGGCTCCACAGAACGGCTGGCAGCTCATCGATCCAGCAGCCGGCCGACCGCTCCAGAGGCTCGACCAGTCGGGGTTTGATGACAGAGAGGATGAGGCCGTTTGCTCGCTCGACTTGGCCGTTTGACTGCGGATGGGCAACAGACGCTAGGTCTAGTCGGATGCCCTGCGTCGCACAGAAACGAGCCAAGGCTGTCATGGCAAAGTTCATGCCATTGTCGGTGAAGATGCTGTGTGGTACTCCGTACCGGGTGGTGATGTCTGCAATGAAGGTCACAGCAGTCGACCATTCAACTTCTTGATTGGCTTGGCTTCAATCCACTTGGTGAACTTATCCACGGCAACAAGCAGATGGGTCATGCCGCCGCGTGCTGTTTTAAATGGTCCCACCATGTCCAACCCCCAGACGATAAAGGGCCACGTTAGGGGAATAGTCTTGAGTGCAGAAGTTGGTAGATGTTGCTGAGAACTGAACTTCTGACACCCTTTGCAATGCTTGACTACCTCATTGGTATCTTCCAAGGCAGTCGGCCAAAAGAAACCATGGCGGAAGGCCTTGGCGACAAGGGATGTGGAGGCCGCGTGGTGGCCGCACTCTCCTTAGTGGATATCTTTGAGGATAGCTTGGCCTTTCTTTGCTCTACGCAGCGCTGGAAGACTCCAGTCATGCTGCTTTTGACAAGCTCTCTGTTTACTATCGTGTAGGCTCCTGCTAGGCGCTGCACTTACCGGGCCGAGATCTCATCAGTCGGCAGCTCTCTATTTACCAAAAACTTGAGGATGGGAAATGCCCATGAAGGTGCTTGAATTTCTTGTACTGCCACTAGGGCCCCTTGCACAAGGGCGGTTGGGCCGGGAGGCGGCGGGTTGGAATCGATTGCCGCTTGCTGCACTGCTGAAGTACCCGGGCCGACTACTGCAGCCCTCGGGCCGGGTTGTGGAGTCCCCGGGTCGGGTGCGACTGCTGCAGTCCCCGACCCGCCTGCTGAAGTCTCCGGGCCGACTGCTGCAGTTCCCGGCCCGCCTGCTAAAGTCTCCGGGCCGACTGCTGCAGCCCCCAGGCCGGGTGTGACTGCTGCAGTCCCTAGGCCATCTGCTGAAGTCCCCGGGCTGGCTGCTACAGCCCTCGAGTCGGATCCGACTGCTTCGGGATGAGCCGGCACAAAGATGGACTCAAACTCTGGAGAAGGCATGATTGACGGCTTGCGGAGGCACTGAAGGGAGACACCGGCTGGTATTGCTTGACGGGTGGAGCCAATCTGTGCCAGGGCATCAGCTGGCTCGTTTTCATTCCATGGCACATGAAGGAACTCACACCCTTCAAAATATCTGCTAAGTTGCTGAACGAGGAAACGGTAGCTCGCCATGTTTGCATCCTTGGCGTCCCAGTCACCAGATGACTGTTGGACTACCAAGTCAGAGTCGCTGTAGCACAGGATCCGGCGGATGCCGATCTCTTTGGCCAACCGGAGGTTGTGTATTAGTGCTTCATATGCTGCTATGTTGTTGGAGGCGGCAAAATGGATTTGTAATGTGTATCTGAGCTTGTCGCCTTTGGGAGAGGTGAGAACAATGCCGGCTCCCAAGCTGGTGCGCATCTTCGAGCCATCAAAGTGCATTCGCCAATGAGTGGAGTCCGGAGCTCGCAGCAAGTATTGGGTCTCGGCCTAGTCGACAAGGAAGTCGGCCAGTGTTTGGGACTTGATGGCGGTGCGTGGCTGGTAGAAGATGGTGTAGGGGGCCAGCTCAATGGCCCATTTGGCCACTCAACCAGATGCATCTCTGTTGCAAATGATTTCGGCAAGTGGGGAAGTGCAGACAACCGTGATTGGATGCTCTTGAAAGTATGGTTTCAGCTTCTTGGCGGCAAAGTGCATGCCGTAGCACATCTTCTGGTAGTGAGGGTAGTTCTGCTTTGAGGTTGACAGCACTTCACTCAAGTAGTATATGGGCCTTTGGACCGGCTGCGCCCTGCCGGCCTCTGGACGCTCTACCACCATGATAGTACTGACCACCCGGCTGGTGGCGGCGATGTAGAGGTACATAGGTTCCTTATCAGCTGGAGCCACCAGGATAGGCGGCGTGGTCAATATCTTTTTAAACTGGAGAAAAGCTTCATCTGCCTGGTCATTCCACTCGAAATGAGTGGTTTTATTCATGAGCTGGTACAGGGGAAGAGCCTTCTCACCTAGCCGACTGATGAAACGGCTCATGAATGCCAAACAACCGGTGAATTTCTAGACATCTCTCAGTCGGGTGGGTCTCTCCATCCTCTGGATGGCCTTGATCTTCACGGAGTTGCACTCGATGCCGCGTTCTGAGACTAGGAAGCCAAGGAGCTAGCCGGCTGGTACTCCGAAGACGCATTTCTCGGGGTTGAGCTTGATCTGAAACCGGCGCAGATTTTCAAAAGTTTCCTTGAGTTCCTCCAAGAGAGTGACGCGCGTCTCCGTCTTTACCACAATATCGTCCACATAGACATGGGCGTATCTGCCAAGTTGCTTGAGGAGGCACTTCTGCATGCAATGCTGGAACATGGCACCGGCATTTCTCAAGCCAAATGTCATTGTCAGGTAACAGAAGGCTCCAAATGGTGTGATGAAGGCGGTCTTCAGGCGGTCTGCCGGGTTCAGCTTGATCTGATGATATCCTGAGTAGGCATCCAAGAAACTCAATAGCTCGCATCCGGCTATGGAGTCTATCACTTGGTTAATCCGAGGCAAAGCAAACAGATCTTTTGGGAAAGCTTTGTTGAGACTGGTGTAGTCAATGCACATACGCCACTTGTTGTTCTTCTTCAGTACAAGAATCGGGTTAGCAAGCCATTCTGGTAACAATACTTCCATAATGAAGCCGGCTGCCAGAAGCCGCGCTATCTCTTCTCCAACAATTCTTCTCTTTTCCTTCGACAGTCGGCGGAGGGGTTGTTTGACTGGTTTGGCATCTGCTCTGACATGTAACTTGTGCTCGGCGAAATCCGTTGGAACAGCCGACATGTCCTTGGGGGACCACGCGAAGATGTCCCATTCTGACGGAGGAAATCGACGAGCTTGCTTTACTATTTGCTATCAAGGTTGGCACCAATGACATCAAATTTCTCTGGGTGCTCGGGGTCCAACGGGATCTTCTTAGTTTCTTTGGCCGACTGGAAGGATCCCTAGGTCTCCGACTTTTTGGGTTATGGGGACATGTCCGGCTGCTTGCTGGTCATGGCCACCACCCGGTTCAGGAGCTTCTTCTCAACGGCAATCACAAGGGACTCGGCTAGCCGGCTGCTGGCCGCGGCACAATCGGCCGACTTCTCGTAGTCTCCAGATATCGTGATAATGCCCTTGGTTCCTGGCATCTCCATCTTGACGTAAGCATAGTGTGGCACCGCCATGAACTTGGCCAGAGCCGGCCGGCCCAGGAGTACATGATAAGGGCTTTCGATGTCCACCACCTCAAACCAAATTGCTTCGCGGCGGAAGTGATCCTTGTCTCCGAAGATGACGTCTATCTTGACCTTGCCAATTAGTGAGTAGGACAGGCCGGGCACAATACCATGGAAAACAGTCCGGCTAGGCTGGAGCTGCCTTTCCTTAATGCTAAACTTTTCCATGGTATCGCAATACAAAATGTTGATGTTGCTGCCACCATCTATCAGGATTCGGGAGAAACGAGCAGCTCGCCTTTCTGTCGCAAGGGTGGCATCCAGTACTAGAGCATCGAAGCCAAGAGAGGGCATTGTTGGGGATCGTAGCAGAAATTTAAAATTTTCTACGCATCACCAAGATCAATCTATGGAGTAATCTAGCAACGAGGGGAAGAAGAGTGCATCTACATACCCTTGTAGATCGCTAAGCGCAAGCGTTCAAGTGAACGGGGTTGATGGAGTCGTACTCGTCGTGATCCAAATCACTGATGATCCTAGCGCCGAACGGACATCACCTCCATGTTCAACACACGTACGGTTGGGAGACGTCTACTCCTTCTTGATCCAGCAAGGTGAGAGGAGAAGTTGAGGGAGAACTCCAGCAGCACGACGGCATGGTGGCAATGGAGCTCGTGGTTCTCCAGCAGGGCTTCGCCAAGCACTATGGAGGAGGAGGAGGTGTAGGAGGAGGGAGGGCTGCGCCAGGGAAGAGGTGCGGCTGCCCTCTCTCTCCCTCACTATATATAGGGGGAAGGGAGGAGGGGGAGGCGCCCTAGGGTTCCCTAGGGGAGGGGCGGCGGCCACAGGGGAAACCCTAGATGGGTTTGGGCGCCCCCACCCCCTAGGAAACTTGCCCCCCAAGCCGGGAGGGGCGGCTGCCCTAGGGGTGGCGCCCCCACCTCTCCTGGTTACGTGATATGGGGTGGGAGGGGCGCTCAGCCCCTTAGTGGGCTGATGTGCCCTCTCCCCTTGGCCCATAAGGCCCCCAAATGCTTGCTGGGGCCTCCGAAACCCCTTTCGGACACACTGGTCATCACCTGGTACCCCCGGAACAATTCCAGACTCCAATACCCTTCATCCAATATACCGATCTTCACCTCCGGACCATTTCGGAGCTCCTCGTCATGTCCAGGATCTCATCCGGGACTCCGAACAACCTTCGGTAACCACATACTATTTCCCATAACAACTCTAGCGTCACCGAACCTTAAGTGTGTAGACCCTACGGGTTCGGGAACCATGCAGACATGACCGAGACAACTCTCCGGCCAATAACCAACAGCGGGATCTGGATACCCATGTTGGCTCCCACATGTTCCACGATGATCTCATCGGATGAACCACGATGTCGAGGATTCAATCAATCCCGTATATAAGTCCCTTTGTCCAGCGGTATTGTACTTGCCCGAGATTCGATCGTCGGTATTTGATACCTTGTTCAATCTCGTTACCGGCAAGTCTCTTTACTCGTTCCATAACACATCATCCCGTGATAAACTCCTTGGTCACATTGTGCACATTATGATGATGTCCTACCGAGTGGGCCCAGAGATACCTCCCATTTACACGAAGTGACAAATCCCAGTCTCGATTCATGCCAACCCAACAGACACTTTCGGAGATACCTGTACTGAACCTTTATAGTCACCCAGTTACGTTGTGACGTTTGGCACACCCAAAGCACTCCTACGGTATCCGGGAGTTGCACAATCTCATGGTCTAAGGAAATGATACTTGACATTAGAAAAGCTTTAGCATACGAACTGCACGATCTTTGTGCTAGGCTTAGGATTGGGTCTTGTCCATCACATCATTCTCCTAATGATGTGATCCCGTTATCAACGACATGCAATGTCCATGGTTAGGAAACCGTAACCATCTATTGATCAACGAGCTAGTCAACTAGAGGCTTACTAGGGACATGGTGTTGTCTATGTATCCACACATGTATCTGAGTTTCCTATCAATACAATTCTAGCATGGATAATAAACGATTATCATGAACAATGAAATATAATAATAACCAATTTATTATTGCCTCTAGGGCATATTTCCAACAGTCTCCCACTTGCACTAGAGTCAATAATCTAGTTCACATCGCCATGTGATTAACACTCACAGGTCACATCGCCATGTGACCAACATCCAAGAGTCTACTAGACTCAATGATCTAGTTCACATCACTATGTGATAAACACTCAAAGAGTTCTGGGTTTGATCATGTTATGCTTGTGAGAGAGGTTGTAGTCAACGGGTCTTGCCATATTTAGATCCCTATGTATTTCGCAAAACTTTATATCATAGATGCTGCTACCACGTTCCACTTGGAGCTATTCCAAATTGTTGCTCCATTATACGTATCCGGTATCTCTACTCAGAGCTATCCGGACAGGTGTTAAGCTTGCATCAACATAACTCTTTACGTCGAACTCTTTATCACCTCCATAACCGAGAAAACATTTCCTTATTCCTCTAAGGATAATTTTGACCGCTATCTGGTGATCTACTCCTAGATCACCTTTGTACCCTCTTGCCAGACATGTGGCAAGGCACACATCAGGTGCGGTACTTTAGCATGGCATACCATATAGAGCCTATGAAAAAAGCATAGGGGACGACCTTCGTCCTTCCTCTTTCTTCTGCCGTGGTCAAGCTTTGAGTCTTACTCAACTTCACACCTTACAACTCAGGTAAGAACCCTTTCCTTGACCAATCTATTTTGAACTCCTTCAAAAACATGTCAAGGTGTGCGTTCTTTGAAAGTATCATCAGACGTCTTGATCTATTTTTTATAGATCTTGATGCCCAATATGTAAGCAGCTTTATCCAGGTCTTCCTTTGAAAAACACTCTTCAAACAATCGTTTATGCTTTCCAGAAATTCTACATCATTTCGAATCAACAATATGTCATCCACATATACTTATCAGAAATGTTGTAGTGCTCCCACTCACTTTCTTGTAAATACAAGTTTCTAGCAAACATTGTATAAACCTAAAATCTTTGATCACTCCATCAAAACATATATTCCGATTCCGAGATGCTTGCTCTAGTCCATAGAAGGATTGCTGGAGCCAGCATACCTTTTAGCATCCTTAGGATCGACAAAACCTTTTATTGTATCACATACAACTTTTCTTACGAAAACTGGTAAGAAAACTTGTTTTGACATCCATCTGTAAGATTTCATAATCGAAAAATGCAGCTAATGCTAACATGATTCCGATGGACTTAAGCATCGCTACGGGTGAGAAATTCTCATCGTAGTCAACTCCTTGAACTTGTGAAAAGACTCTTTCTCGCAAGTCGAGCTTCATAGACGGTAACATTACCGCCCACATCCGTCTTCTTCTTAAAGATCCATTTATCTCAATGGCTTGCCGATCAACAGGCAAGTCCACCAAAGTCCATGCTTTGTTCTGATACATGGATCCTATCTCGGATTTCATGGCTTCTAACCATTTGTCGGAATACGGGCCCACCATCGCTTCTCCATAGTTCGTAGGTTCATTGTTGTCCAACAACATGATATTTAAGACAAGATTACCGTACCACTCAGGAGCAGTACATATCCTTGTCGACCTATGAGGTTCGATAGCAACTTGATCCGAAGCTTCATGATCACTATCATTAACTTCCTCTTCAACAGATGTAGGCTCCACAGAAAACATCTTTCTATGTTGCATCACTCTCTGGTTGAAATAAAGGTTCGACAACCTCATCAAGTTCTATCTTCCTCCCACTCAATTCTTTCGAGAGAAACTCCTTCTCGAGAAAGGACCCGTTCTTAGTGATAAACAATTTGCCCTCAGATCTGAGATAGAAGGTGTACCCAACTATCACCTTTGGGTATCCTATGAAGATATGTTTGTCCGCTTTGGGTTCGAGCTTCTTCGGCTGAAGCCTTAAGCATCGCAGCACCAAACATTAAGAAATGACAACTTTGGTTTCTTGCCAAACCAATGTTCACATGACGTCGTTTCGACGGACTTAAATGGTGTCCTATCTAAAGTGAATGCAGCTGTCTCTAACGCATAACCTGAAAATGAAAACGGTAGATTGATAAGAGACATCATAGATTGCACCATATCTCATAGTGTTCGATTACGACGTCCGGACACACCATTACCTTGTGGTGTTCCAGTTGGCTTCAACCGTGAAACAATTCCACAATGTCTTAAGTGTTTGCCAAACTCATAACTCAGAAATTCTCATTGATCAGATCGTAGGAATTTGATCTTCTTGTTATGATGATTCTTAACTTCACTCTGAAATCGCTTGAACTTTTCAAATGTTTCAGAGTTGTGCTTCATTAAGTAAATATACCTATATCTACTCAAATCGTTAGTGAAGATGAGAAAATAGCGATATCCACCGCACGCTTCAATTTTCATTGGATCACACGCATCAACATGTATGATTTCCAACAAGTCACTTGCCCGTTTCATTGTACCTGAAAACGAGGTCTTAGTCATCCTGCCGATGAGGCATGGCTCGCATGTGTCAAGTGATTCAAAATCAAGTGACTCCAAACATCCATCGATATGGAGTTTCTTCATGCATCTTACGCCAATATGACCTGAGCGGCAGTGCCACAAGAAAGTGGTACTATCATTATTAACTCTACATCTTTTTGGCGTGAACATGTGTATTACCACGACCAAGATTCAATGAACCATTCACATAGGGTGCATGGCCATGAAAGGTATCATTCATGTAAACAGAATAACCATTATTCTCTAACTTAAATGAATGACCGTATTGCAATGAACATGATCTAATCATATTCATGCTCAACGTAGACACCTAATAACATTTATCTAGGTTCAATACTAATCCCAAAGGCAGATGGAGCGTGCGATGGTGATCTCATTAACTTTGGAAACACTTCCAACACACATCGTCACCTCGCCCTTAGCCAGTCTCCATTTAGTCCGTAGCTTTTGCTTCAAGTCACCAATAATAGCAACTGAACCGGTATCAATACCCAGGTGCTACCAGGAGTACTAGTAAGGTACACATTAATAACACGTATATGCTTTGTTGAAGTTGCCAGCCTTCTTATCTACCATGCATTTGGGGTAATTCGCTACCAGTGACCATTCCCTTATAATAGAAGCACTTAGTCTCGGGTTTGGGTTCAACCTTGGGTTCCTTCACTGGAGCGGCAACTGGTTTGCCTTGCATGAAGTTTCCCTTCTAGCCCTTTTCGAAACCAGTGGTCTTGTTAAACCGTCAACACTTGATGCTCCTTCTTGATTTCTACCTTTTGCGGTCTTAAGCACCGCGAACAGCTCCAGGATCAACTCCATCCCTTGCATGTCATAGTTCATCATGAAGATCTAGTAGCTTAGTGATAGTGGCTAGAGAACTCTATCAATCAATATCTTATCTGGAAGTTTAACTCCCACTTGATTTAAGTGATTGTAGCACCCAGACGTTCTGAGCACATGCTCACTAGCTGAGCTATTCTCCTCCATCTTGTTGGCAAAAGAACTTGTCAGAGGTCTCACACCTCTCAACACGGGCATGAGCCTGAAATCCCAATTTCAGCTCTTGGAACATCTCATATGTCTTATGGCGTTCAAAACGTCATTGGAATCCCGATTCTAAGCCGTAAAGTATGGTGCACTAAACAATCAAGTAGTCATCAGGATGTGTCTGTCAGGTGTTCACAACATCCACAGACGATGTTGTAGGGGTTTGCACATCGAGCGGTGCATCAAAGACGTAAGCCTTCTATGTAGCAGTGAGGACACTCCTTGGACTACGGACCCTGTCCGCATCATTGCTTACAATATCTTTCAACTTAGTCTTTCTCTAGGAACGTATTGAAACAGGGAGCTACAACATGAGCTATTTATCTACAACATATTTGCAAAGACAATTTAGACTATGTTCATGATAATTAAGTTCATCTAATCAAATTATTTAATGAACTCCCACTCAGATAGACATCCCTCTAGTCATCTAAGTGAAACATGATCCGAGTCAACTAGGCCGTGTCTGATCATCACGTGAGATGGACTAGTCAACATCGGTGAACATCTTCATGTTGATCGCATCTTCTATACGACTCATGCTTGACCTTTCGGTCTTCCATGTTCCGAGGCCATGTCTGTACATGCTAGGCTCGTCAAGTCAACCTAAGTGTATTGCGTGTGTAAATCTGGCTTACACTCGTTGTATTCAAACGTTAGAATCCATCACACCCGATCATCACGTGGTGCTTCGAAACAACGAACCTTCGCAACGGTGCACATTTAGGGGGAACACTTCTCTTGAAATTTTACTGAGGGATCATCTTATTTAAGCTACCGTCGTTCTAAGAAAATAAGATGTAACACATGATAAACATCACATGCAATCAAATAGTGACATGATATGGCCAATATCATTTTGCTCCTTTTGATCTCCATCTTCGGGGCTCCATGATCATCGTTGTCACCGGCATGACACCATGATCTCCATCATCGTGTCTTCTTGAAGTTGTCTCGTCATCTATTACTTCTACTACTATGGCTAACGCTTTAGCAATAAAGTAAAGTAATTACATGACGTTTAAGTTGACACGCAGGTCATAAATAAATTAAGACAACTCCTATGGCTCCTGCCGGTTGTCATACTCATCGACATGCAAGTCGTGATTCCTATTACAAGAACATGATCAATCTCATACATCACATATATCATTCATCACATCCTTCTGGCCATATCACATCACAAGGCATATGCTGCAAAAACAAGTTAGACGTCCTCTAATTGTTGTTGCAAATTTTTACGTGGCTGCTATAGGTTTCTAGCAAGAACGTTTCTTACCTACGCCAAAACCACAACGTGATGTGCCAATTTCTATTTACCCTTCATAAGGACCCTTTTCATCGAATCCGATCCGACTAAAGTGGGAGAGACAGACACCCGCTAGCCACCTTATGCAACTAGTGCATGTCAGTCGGTGGAACCAGTCTCACATAAGCATACGTGTAAGGTCGGTCCGGGCCGCTTCATCCCACGATGCCGCCGAATCAAGATAAGACTAGTAACGGCAAGTAAATTGACAAAATCGACGCCCACGACAACTTGTGTTCTACTCGTGCATAGAAACTACGCATAGACCTAGCTCATGATGCCACTATTGGGGATCGTAGCAGAAATTTAAAACTTTCTATGCATCACAAAGATCAATCTATGGAGTAATCTAGCAACGAGGGGAAGAAGAGTGCATCTACATACCCTTGTAGATCGCTAAGAAGAAGCGTTCAAGTGAACGGGGTTGATGGAGTCGTACTCGCCGTGATCCAAATCACCGATGATCCTAGCGCCAAACAGACGGCACCTCCGCGTTCAACACACGTACGGTTGGGAGACGTCTCCTCCTTCTTGATCCAGCAAGGTGAGAGGATAAGTTGAGGTAGAACTCTAGCAGCATGACGGCATGGTGGCAATGGAGTTCGTGGTTCTCCAGCAGGGCTTCGCCAAGCACTATGGAGGAGGAGGAGGTGTAGGAGGAGGGAGGGCTGCGCCAGGGAAGAGGTGTGGCTGCCCTCTCTCTCCCTCACTATATATAGGGGGAAGGGAGGAGGGGGAGGTGCCCTAGGGTTCCCTAGGGGAGGGGCGGCGGCCATAGGGGAAACCCTAGATGGGTTTGGGCGCCCCCACCCCCTAGGAAACTTGCCCCCCAAGCCGGGAGGGGCGGCTGCCCTAGGGGTGGCGCCCCCACCTCTCCTGGTTACGTGAGATGGGGTGGGAGAGGCGCTCAGCCCCTTAGTGGGCTGATGTGCCCTCTCCCCTTGGCCCATAAGGCCCCCAATGCTTGCTGGGGCCTCCGAAACCCCTTTCGGACACACTGGTCATCACCTGGTACCCCCGGAACAATTCCGGACTCCAATACCCTTCGTCCAATATACCGATCTTCACCTCCGGACCATTTCGGAGCTCCTCATCATGTCCGGGATCTCATCCAGGACTCCGAACAACCTTCGGTAACCACATACTATTTCCCATAACAACTCTAGCGTCACCGAACCTTAAGTGTGTAGACCCTACGGGTTCGGGAACCATGCAGACATGACCGAGACAACTCTCTGGCCAATAACCAACAGCGGGATCTAGATACCCATGTTGGCTCCCACATGTTCCACGATGATCTCATCGGATGAACCACGATGTCGAGGATTCAATCAATCCCGTATACAATTCCCTTTGTCCAGCGGTATTGTACTTGCCCGAGATTCGATCGTCGGTATCTGATACCTTGTTCAATCTCGTTACCGGCAAGTCTCTTTACTTGTTCCGTAACATATCATCCCGTGATCAACTCCTTGGTCACATTGTGCACGTTATGATGATGTCCTACCGAGTGGGCCCAAAGATACCTCTCCGTTTACACGGAGTGACAAATCCCAGTCTCGATTCATGCCAACCCAACAGACACTTTCGGAGATACCTGTAGTGAACCTTTATAGCCACCTAGTTATGTTGTGACGTTTGGCACACCCAAAGCACTCCTATGGTATCCGGGAGTTGCACAATCTCATGGTCTAAGGAAATGATACTTGACATTAGAAAAGCTTTAGCATACGAACTACACAATCTTTGTGCTAGGCTTAGGATTGGGTCTTGTCCATCACATCATTCTCCTAATGATGTGATCCCGTTATCAACGACATCCAATGTCCATGGTTAGGAAACCATAACCATCTATTGATCAACGAGCTAGTCAACTAGAGGCTTACTAGGGACATGGTGTTGTCTATGTATCCACACATGTATCTGAGTTTCCTATCAATACAATTCTAGCATGGATAATAAACGATTATCATGAACAATGAAATATAATAATAACCAATTTATTATTGCCTCTAGGGCATATTTCCAACAGGCATCACCTCCGGGTGGTCAGCCCGGCTCGAGCTGATGGGCTTCTTGGACCAATGCATTAATTCAGGAGCACCTAAGGCGACAACGTTCACCTCTCGATGCTGCTGAAGCTGGCTGCGTCGATCGTTCGCCATCTAGTGAAGACTACGTAAGCGCCATGTTCTTCAGGATAATCATCTTGGACCACTCCGACCGCTGGACGGGCGGCCGGCTGCTAAGGAGACGGAGCCGGCGGGTCAACAGGCAGCGGAGGCAGTCCTTCTCCCTTTGCGATGCGGACAAGCAAGTGGCACTTCCAAGTTGTATGGTTGGATGGCTTCACCCCACTGTGAAACTTGGTCTACTAAAAGGAGAAAGCGGCAACCAGGCTGGCTTGCCGCCCTTCTGACGCTTGGGCAGTGGCTGCCCTTCAGGTTGTTGATCTTTAACTATTGCCACCTTCTGGCTGGTGGAGGCCGGCTGGGGGGGCTTTCCGCTTGTTGTCGTTCGGCTGCTGGCGCCGACTGTTGTCTCCAGCCGGTGTTCGAGGGGCCGGGGGGAGCACTTTCCCAGAAATGTCCACCCGGTGCTCCGACTTCATGGAAGAGTCGAAAGTGGCGTACTTGTCTGCTATGATCAGCAGTTCGTCGAGTGTGGCTGGCTCGTCGCAGAGAAGCTGGTGCTTGAGTAAGGTGCCCTCTCAGCACCCGGCGATGAAGTACTCAATAGCTTGCACCTCATGCACCCCTTCGCAGGAGTTGCACAGTTCTGCCCACCACGTCAGGCAATCGCGGGTGAACTCGTTGGGGCCTTGGACGCACAGCGAGAGCTGGCGAGGCTTGGGGGGACGCTTGTAGGTGCTGGTGAAGTTACGGATGAACATTTCGGTGAAATCTACCTAGCTGTTGACGCTATAGGGTTTGAGGCTGTTCAGCCACGTCCGGGCCATGCCCTGGAGCATGAGCGGGACGTAGTTCACGGCAACACGCTTGTTGCCGTTTGCTATGCTGATGGGTGAGGAATAGTCCACCAGCCAATCCTTCGGCTTCAGAGAGCCTTTGTAGTTGGACATGTCTCTTGGGAACGAGAACCCCTTGGGGAAGGGCTCATCACGAATGCGGGGGCCAAAACAAGGCGGACCCATTGCATCTTCTTCTTCTAGCGTCAAGGATCAAGCCAGGCGGTCGATCCAGTGGCGCGCGTCATTCTCTCCGACTCCCTCTCAGCGGCCTAGCCGGTCACCGAGAGTTGGATGATCAAAAGGCGACGGGGAAACGCGCCTCTCTGTTCGAGGAGGCGGTAGCGGTGGATCATCACCCCGCTGTTGGACTGCTCGAGGGCCGCCTCTTGGTCATGCTCGATGGTGATACGAGTCCGGCTGTGGCTAGCAGCCGGCTCCTTGTCTCGTCTGTCGTGGGCGCCGCCTGTCGGTGTCCGGGAGGTCGCGCCATGCTCTTGGCGAGGGGGCGGGTTCTCAACCCACCAGTTAGGCTCTTCGGCGCGACAGCCGACCTCTTGCTGCGCAACAACCGCATCGATAAGCTGTTGAGCGCGCTCCGTCATGTAGCGACACTCGTCGCCATCCAGGTGGTCCAGCTGATCTGCTGCCGCCTGGGCAGCGCGTATATTCTCCATAGGCGTGGCATAGACTGGGCGGTCCACTCCAAACATGCTGGCGACCGCGCCGCCTCGCTATTTGTCCATGCCTGCTCGGCTAGGCCCAGCAACAGTCGGCGTGCTGCCGACAGCACGATCAACCTCATGCTGGAAGGCTTTGGAGAGGCGTCTCATGGTAGCCAATTTCTTGGCGTTCTCCACGAGTGAGACGCGGCAGGCTTCTAGTGTCTCGGCATCCGCATCCACAGCAATGGGCGTGGACAGGTCCCGCATTGCCGCTTGCAATGGGTCCTGGCCGGCTCCTCCGGAACCCCCATTGTGGTTGATGACAAGCACCTCCATGACGGTGCCGCCGCCACTTTTTGCGCGAGGAAGCGGATCGTCGATGACCACCATGTTGGTGGGGAAGGAATCTGAAGAAACCGTGTCGGTGTTGACAAGAATCGGATTGGTGGAGCCAAGCGATTCTAGATTGGTGGCTGGCTCGCTGGCGATGTGAAGCTTGCCGAGAAGGTCGACGAAGCAGCTCTCGGAGATGACCGCTCCCGCATCGCGTGCGGGCTCGTTGGAGAGGCGAAGCTCGCCAACAAGATCGGCTAGGCTAGCCGCCGCGTAGGCGACCTCCACGTCATGCAGCGCGTCGGCACATACGCCATCGGGCGTGTCGGGCTGGCTGCGCTCGCGAGGAAGGAACAGGGTTCCCGTCCAAAACAGATCTCCGGACGATGGTGCACCTAGCCCCACGGTGGGCGCCAAATGTCAGGGGTGTTGTGCGACATATGCCCAAGGATGGCTTATCATGGAGGGGGCTAATAATACGTCACCGGTGCCAGGAAACGGGATGAGACAAAGACATTCATGCCGACGAATCTTACCCAGGTTCGGGGCTCTCCGCATGGTCACTATAGCAACGAGAGTGGCTACAAGATTGCTCCTAGAGCTGTTTCTCTAGAGGAGGAAGAAGAACAAGGCTAGCCTTAGCTTCCTCTCTCTATATGAGTGGGTGAAATGAACTAAGGTCTGAACCCTTTGCATGGGTGCCCCGGGGGTTTATATAGGCCTACCCCCCAGGGGTACAAAGGTAATCTGGCTAGGTGCTGGCCCCATCTGTCAGTGTCTATGGTCACTGGCTTCTTTGCCGGCCGCTGGGGAGTGGACAGTGGAGTTTCTGTTCTTCACAAAAGAAAAGAGATAAGGGAACATGTCCTGAAGGCATGCTGAGTGCCAAAGATCATACCAGAAAAAGGCACTTTTGCCATCTCCAATGTGGCATCTGGCCATGGATTTGAAATTGTCAATGAGCTTAAGATTTGCTTTCCACCAAAAAGAGCCTATCCAACTGTTGCTAGGTAGTAAATCACCACTGTAATGTGCTTCCGAGATCAAGTTAACCCATGGAATGTTGTGTCTGTTGTAAAACTTGTGCAGATTCTTGAGTAGCAAAGCTTTGTTTTGGACAAAGATGTCCATCACTCCCAATCCTCATTGGTCTTTTGGTCTACAAATAGTACTCCAAGCCACCATGGCAGGCCTATGATCCTCCAAATCAGGGCCTCTACAGAGGCAATGCCTCAAGAATTTAACAGCTCGAGCTTTAATGGTGACAGGTACATCAAGACATCCCATGAGGTACATCAGCAAAGAGTTGAGCACAGATTTTACCAACAAAAGTCTTCCAGCCATGGTAAAAATGAAGATAGACCCATAAGTTTCTTCTGCAGTCTTGTGACCAAAGGTAAGCATTGCTCACCAGTTGGTTTATAAATACCCAGAGGTGCACCCAAATATTGGATGGGAAAGAATTCCCTTTTACATTGAAAAGTATTAGTCAAAACTTCAACTTTCTCCTCTGGTACATTGAGTGGGATGAGGCTTGATTTAGAGTAGTTAACTTTCAGTCCAGTAGCATCTGCAAAAGTATTAAGGAGGGCTTTGAGGCAGTGTAGTTGCTTGGCATCTGCTTGGGGAAGGACCAAAGTGTCATCTGCATATTGTACAATTGGGAAATCAGGGTAGGAGTTCACTTGCAGAGGTGAAGAGAGTAAACCCATTTGCATGGCCTTGTTGAGGATTGACTGAGGAAGATCTGCAGCAAGCACAAACAGAAGTGTTGATAGAGGATCTCCCTGTCTCACACCTCTGAGGCAATAGAATTTTTTACGAGGAACACCATTAAGCAATATGGCAGATGAGGCAGAAGTGAACAGCATTTTGATCCAGTTAATCCATCTATCTCCAAATCCTTTAGCTTTTAGAATATCCAGAATTTCCTGATGCTCAATGGTGTCAAAAGCTTTTTCAAAGTCCAATTTCAGCACAATAATCTCTTCCTTGGATTTATGGCACTGATGCAAGTATTCATAAGCCCAACCCAAGCAGTCATGGATAGATCTCTCTTTGAGGAAGCCAGATTGGTTAATGTGGACCAGCTTTAAATGACTTTCTGTAACCTGTTTGCCAACAGTTTAGTGACTAGCTTGAGACAACAATTAAGGAGGGAGATTGGCCTGTAATCATTTGCTGTGAGGGGAGAATTTCCTTCTGGAATAAGAGTAATGAATGAGGTGTTCAAACTTTCCAGAGATATTTGTCCAGCATGAAAGTCGGAAATGAATTTGAGCACATCTCCTTTAATTATGTCCCAACAAGCTTTTAAAAAACTCATTATTGAAGCCATCAGGACCAGGTGATTTGTACATGGGTAATTCTTTTACTACATCATTGATTTCTTCCTCAAAAAATGGCAATTCCAAGGAATCAAAAAGTGTGGGATCCTGTCTCTGGTGAAACAATGACTCCATGTCAAAATGCATGGAAGTTTTGTGAGAAGTCCCCATTCTTTTCTTATAAGTATCCCATAGTATAGCAGCTTTCCCAGCATGGTCAGATATATCAACTTGATCATCATTTTGCAAGACAGCAATGTGATTGTGCCTGTGATTGATAGAAGCCTTGGTATGAAAGAATTTGGTATTTTCATCCCCAAACTTTACCCCTTTAATTTTGCCCCTCTACTTCCAATAAATCTTTTGGTTCCTCAAAAGGACTAGTAAATGTTCTTTGAGAAGAATCCTACAATTCCATTCATAAGTATCCAATGCTCTGAACTCCTCAAAAAAGTCCCAAAGGAAAATGAGCTCATTGATTTTAGCAATTTGAGTTTTCAGACAAGATAGTGATCTGGCCCACAACTTCAAAGCTCTCCTTAAATTTTTAAACTTTGCATTCAAACTTTTGACTGAATCAAGATTCCCCATTGGAATATTCCAAGCAGCATGAACCACCTGTTTGAAGTCTAAGTGATGCAACCAATAGTTCTCAAATCTAAAAACTCTTGCTTTGGGAATTGAGGTACCAACTTTTATTACGCATGGCAAGTGGTCTAAAATTGGTTTTGCAAGAGGTAGAACCATAGTGTTTGGGAATGTGGTCATCCAAGAAGCTGAAGTAAAAAAACCAATCAAGCTTGACCAGCAGAGGATTTTGCTGCATGTTACTCCAGCTGAATTTCCTTCCATGCAAAGGTGACTCCAGTAAACCCTGATTACTAATTGCTTCATTGAACATAAGCATCTCATTAACATCTCCACCAGGTCTGTTTCTATCTGATGGAGCCCTCATGAAATTGAAATCTCCCATAAGAATCCAGTCCACATCATCAGGCATATGAATATTCAAAAACCACTCAATGAACTCACTTTTGTCCTGTGGGTCACAAGGGCCATAAATATTGGTGAGAATCCAGTACTGGTTGGAGAGCAAACTTGTGAACTGGATGGATAGTGGAAATCTGTTTTGAGAAATTACTTCTCCAGCAAAGTGAGAGCCATTCCAAGCCACTAGGAGACCCCCTGAAGCTCGAACAGAAGGAAGGAAAGCAAACTTATTGATTCTATTGGGACAGAAATTTTTTATGTAAGCAGCATCAAAGTTTTCTCTCTTAGTTTCTTGTAAGCAAAAAATATTACAGTCACTCTCATCAATTTTCTGCCTTAACGCCAGCCATTTGTCCTGTGAATTCATCCCTCTAATGTTCCAGTTAAGAATGTAAGCGGAATACATTGTCGTCGGTTCATGTTGTGCTCAATTACTTTGGATGACCCAAACTCTTAAACATTATGGCATCTATGTGGAACATGTTGCATTGCTTTGTGACAATGAAAGTGCTATTAAGATTGCTCACAATCCCGTGCAACATTCTTGAACTAAGCATATTGAAGTTCATCAGCATTTCATTCGAGATCATGTCGCTAAAGGGGACATTCATCTTAAGCATGTTCGTACCGATAAGCAATTGGCGGATATATTAACCAAACCGCTTGATGAAAAAGTATTTTTGCCATTTGAGAGGTGAATTGAACATCGTTTATGCCTCAAACTTGGAGTAGGAACTCCATTTGTATACATGCAAGGCATGAGCCCTTGACTAATCCTTGATATTTCTCTTATGATGATGATCATATGTCTTGGATATATACTTGCACCCTTGCATATTATCTAACCCTTGTAGGTACTTGGATGAATCAAATTCATGAGATTGCAACTCACTCACATCTTGAGCAATCTCTACATCACCAAGTCTCTACAATATGGTGGTTCAAGACAAGGAAGAATGAATCCCTTTAAAACATATGATTTGACAAATTCTATATATCAAATTCCATTTGGTATCAAATTTCATGATTGTCACTTTGGATACACAAGTGCTCTTCCTTGCGAAACTAACCGATGTAGGTAGATGGACGCAAACTAGAAGAGGTGCTTCCAACTCATTGATGAGATGCATCAACCTTGAGCATCCTACACAAGATCAACTACATGATAAAGAACAACAACACCACCCAAGGTATGTTATTCCATCTTAGAGTCTCTTTACCCCAAGTCATGGGTCAAAGCAACTCAACAAGATGTGAATACATCAAAATGCTTAAACGAAAAAGGGCAACCCCATTTTGAGCTTAAACGATGAGTATGACCTATGATCAAGTGTTCTCACTTGACTCCTCAGTCAATATAGTCTAACATAGGTGACTTTGTCGCCGACCAATTCTAGATGAAGCTCTCTAGTGTTTTTTTGAGTTCCTGCATTTGTCTCTTGCATGTTTGTTTCCCTTTTCAAAAAAAAACTTCATCTAGATCTCTTTATTTTCTCTATTCATTTCTGCATTCCCTGCATCCAATTCATTGCAAATTTTTCAGTTAATTCCTTGAAAATCTTTGTGAAATCTTATTTGCCTAGTGAGCTAAGATGACAATTGTTCTCTCTATGTTAAACTCGGACTCACCGGTTTCTTTCTTTCGGTTAAACCGAACCACCTCGGTGCCACCGAAGATAATAACTCGGTGTGACCGATTTAAATGCTGAGAAAACACTTTGCCATTTGCGTCCTGCATATTTGCTCCAGCTCCACTCAATGATTCTTGACCTCTACTAGTATCTTACATTACATACTGCTCTGTTTTGTGACTCAAGGACCAAAACCTTTTCGACTCACATTCCAGAAGACCCTTCTTGGAATTGATGTCAAAGGGGGAGAGACATCACATCAAAGGGGGAGAGTGCTTAATCACATCAAAGGGAGAGAGACCCCAGATGCTTGGTATTCAAGAGGGGAGAAGTCACATGTCTTTAAGAAGGGAAAGACATGTTAGTATCTATTATGACTGTTTTGCTCTGTTTTTCTTGTTTTGCTCTAATTTTCTTTTCCCTACCATCTCCCATTATTCCATAGAAGATTCAGGGGGAGAAAGACATCTAAGGGAAGGAGATCTTCGAATTCATTACATACTTTTACTCTTTGGGTACATGTCTATATCACATAGAGTACCTAGTACTCACTTACTACATGTCATCCCAATCTTGGTACTCTTGTGGTTTGCTGTTCTTGCTCTGTTTAGTAGATGTTTCTATATTATCTAACCTTGTTTACTCAGGTTCATCTCTTCCAAAGCCATCTCAAGACCACAAGGTAAGTATATGAATCACACTCATGTCCATGATGATCTCTTGCTGATGTACATATTGTTTGTAAGAAGGACTCATGAACATGAAGGTACACTTCTTAAATCCACACCGTTTGCTCTGATGCATATACATTTGCCAAGATACATTTAACTCATTGCTTTCTCTACCATGCTTATGCATTCACATGCTCTTATACTTCATATTGACATGATTGCATACATGTAGGGGGAGGCTATGCATGTTCCATGTTCTTCCAAAGCTTTACTTGTTATTCTTCATATATTTATCTAAAGCTTTGATGTATGTTGTCATCAATTACCAAAAAGGGGGAGATTGAAAGCACAACTGCTCCCTGGGTGATTTTGGTAATTAATGTCAACATATCTCTTGTTGGATTAATACTTCTATATAGTATATTTCAGATAGGTTCAACAGTGGAGTGGCTTGGACAAGAGTATGTGGAACCCCTTCAACTTGCTAAGGACAAAGATTGGCAAAAGCTCAAGACTCTTCATCTTCATTTTAGTGATCCAAGATCACATTGAGTCCATAGGAAAGCCAATACTATTAAAAGGAATGAGGTGTTGCTTAATGGCTTGCTTGCTCAAAGTGCTTAGTGATATGCTCCAACGCCCTCAACCACATTCTCATATTCACATATGTCCCAAACCAAAAGTGAAAACTCGGCCCCACCAATTTGATCCATTCGGCGCCACCGAGTTCACTTGACATAGCCACTGCCAAAAACCCTAATCAGTTTGGTCTCATCGAGATGGGCTTGCAAAATCTCTGTTTCCTATTGCAATTATCTCGGTCTCACCGAGATATGAAATCGGTCCCACCGAGTTTGCTTGACCAACTCTCTGTTTTGCTTATTACCAAAATCGGTCCCACCGAGTTTGTGTAATCGGTTAAACCGAGTTGAGGTTTTACCCTAACCCTAGCACATCGGTCCCACCGAATATCCTAACGTTCACATTTTCAACTAAATTGGTCTGAACGAGTTTTATCATTTGGTCCCACCGAGTTTGGTGAATTGTGTATAATGGATAGATTTTGTGTGGAGGCTATATATACCCCTCCACCCATTCTTCATTCATGGAGAGAGCCATCAGAATGTTCCTACACTTCCAGCATACTTATTCTGAGAGAGAACCACCTACTCATGTGTTGAGACCAAGATATTCCATTCCAACCACAAGAATCTTGATCTCTAGCCTTCCCCAAGTTGCTTTCCACTCAAATCATCTTTCCACCAAATCGAAATCTATGAGAGAGAGTTGAGTGTTGGGGGGACTATCATTTGAAGCACAAGAGAAAGGAGTTCATCATCCACACACCATCTATATATTACCTTTTCGACACTGGTGTCTCCTAGATTGGTTAGGTGTCACTTGGGAGCCTCCGTCAAGATTGTGGAGTTGAACCAAGGAGTTTGTAAGGGCAAGGAGATTGCCTACTTCGTGAAGATCTACCCAAGTGAGGCAAGTCCTTCGTGGGCGATGGTCATGTTGGGATAGACAAGGTTGCTTCTTCATGGACCCTTCATGGGTGGAGCCCTCCATGGACTCACACAACCGTTACCCTTCGTGGGTTGAAGTCTCCATCAACGTGGATGTATGATAGCACCACCTATCGGAACTGAGGGAGTCCTGGATTAGGGGGTCTCCAGACAGCCGGACTATATCCTCTGGCCGGACTGTTGGACTATGAAGATACAAGTTTGAAGAATTCGTCCCGTGTCCGGATGGGACTCTACTTAGCTTGGAAGGCAAGCTAGGCAGTATGGATATGTATATCTCCTCCTTTGTAACCGACCTTGTGTAACCCTAGCCCCCTCCGGTGTGTATATAAACTGGAGGGTTTTAGTCTGAAGGACAGGATACAATCATACCATAGGCTAGCTTCTAGGGTTTAGCCTCTTTGATCTCGTGGTAGATCAACTCTTGTACTGCTCAAATTATCAAGAACAATCAAGCAGGACGTAGGGTATTACCTCCATCAAGAGGGCCCAAACCTGGGTAAACATCGTGCCCCCTGCCTCCTGTTACCATCCGCCTTAGACGCACAGTTCGGGACCCCCTACCCGAGATCCGCTGGTTTTGACACCGACATTGGTGCTTTCATTGAGAGTTCCACTGTGTCGTCACAATAAGGCTTGATGGCTCCTTCGATCATCGCTAGCGATGCGGTCCATGGTGAGGCTTTCCTCCCCGGACAGATCTTCGTATTCGGCGGCTTCGCACTACGGGCCAATTCGCTTGGCCATCTGGAGCAGATCGAACGCTACGCCCCTGGCCATCAGGTCAGATTTGGAAACTTGAACTACACGGCCGACGTTCGCAGAGACTTGATCTTCGACGGATTCGAGCCCATGCCGGACGTGCCGCACAGTCGTGACAAGCAAGACGTAACTCTGCCGTCGGACAATGTTCGGGAGATCGCATCCGCAGCTACTCCGGCCGTTAATCCGGAGCAAATCGCGTCATCCGAGAGCGGAGAGATAGACCCCGCCATGGAGGCCGCACTCTCAGCGGCAATAGAGCCAGATACTGACTTCACCCCTTTCGAGAGTCGCGTCTATGAACCACTGGATTTATCCCCGGCCACGTACTCCAAGCCTCTCACATCCGTGCCCGTCGAATCCGACTGGGCGCCGATCATGAAGTTCACCTCCGCGGATATCTTTCAGCACTCGCCCTTCGGAGATGTGCTAAATTCATTAAGGTCTCTCTCCCTGTCAGGAGAACCTTGGCTGAACTATGTCCAGCTAGAATGGGATGCGGACGACGAAGAAATTCGCGGCCCACCCACCACCCACTTAGTAGCCACTGTCGATGACTTAACCGACATGCTCGACTTCGACTCCGAAGACATTAACGGTATGGACGATGATGCAGGAGACGAACCGGAACCACCGCCCACAGGGCGTTGGACCGCTACTTCATCACATGACGTATACATGGTGGATACACCCAGAGAGGGCAATGGCGAAGAGACAGCGGAGGATGCACCCTCCAAGCAACCCAAGCACCGATGTCAGTGGCGCCACTCTAAGTCCCGCCATAGCCAAAATAGCGATAACAACGCAAGAGGAAATAATAGTCCACTCGACTCTGGAAGAAACGACAACTGCACCACCCCGGTGGCAGAGCACGATCAAGATGCAAACTACAAACATAGTACGGATCCAACGTCCGAACACGATGACGCCAAAGATAAGCCTCATCAAACCCCGTCGGGGGAAGAAAACAGTCCGGACGAAGATGCACGCATCATCCCGGAAACACACTTGGAGCAAGAGAACCTCCGCAGAAGGCTTATTGCCACAGCGAGGAGCCTGAAGAAACAGAAGCAAAGGCTCAAGGTAGCACAAGATACACTCAACAGCAGGTGGAACAAAGTAACAAAGTATGGTGGAAGCTACCATAAAAATAGCTATCCAAAGCGCAAGCTATTACCAGAATTCGACGATGAGGCCTTAGAGCCCACACAACCGAAGAATGATACGGCCAACCAGCCGGATCCACCACCTTGTGAGCACGATAGAGCGGCTAACAAGGTCGCGCATAAGTCAACACACGATCTACGTGAGAACTTGCGCCAAAAATCCAGCGCGACCAGATCCATCTACGGATCTAGGAAGCGCGCTCCGGTACAAAACCAAAACCGAATACTACAACCGTCCGAACACCATGGCACATCCCAATACAGGGGTGCCGAACACCCCCTATGTTTCACCGATGAAGTGCTGGATCATGAATTCCCAGAAGGATTCAAACCGGTGAACATAGAGGCGTACGACGGGACCACAGACCCTGGAGTCTGGATAGAGGACTTCATCCTCCATATTCATATGGCTCGTGGAGACGATCTCCATGCCATTAAATACTTGCCCCTCAAGCTTAAAGGGCCAGCTTGGGACTGGCTGAAAAGCCTCCCCGAAAACTCAATTGGAAGTTGGGAGGAGCTCGAGGACGCTTTCCGGGCCAATTTTCAAAGGACTTATGTCCGACCTCCGGATGTAGATGATTTAAGTCATATAGTCCAACAGTCCGGAGAGTCCGCCCAAAATCTTTGGAACAGGTTCCTCACCAAGAAGAACCAAATCGTCGACTATCCAGACGCCAAAGCCTTAGCAGATTTTAAACACAGCGTCCGAGACGAATGGCTCGCCAGACACCTCGGCCAAGAAAAACCGAGAACGATGGCAGCCCTAGCAAACCTCATGACCCGCTTTTGTGTGGGCGAGGACAGCTGGTTGGCCCATAGCAGCACCAGTGACCCAAGCACATCCGAAGTTAGGGATGGAAATGGTAAACCATGAAGCAACAAAAACAAGCGTCGAAATAAAGAAGGTAGCCCAGATAACACAGCGGTAAACGCCGGATTCAGGGGCTCCCCACCAAGTCAGCGGAAAAAGCCTTTTAAAGGCAGCAGAGAAGGACAATCTGGCCTAAAGAAAATTCTTGACAAACTCTGTCAGATTCACGGCACCCCAAACAAACCTGCATATCATACCCACAGAGAATGTTGGGTCTTCAAGCAGGTCGGTAAGCTAAACGCCGAACACAAAGGGGAAGAGACACCAAGCGAAGACGAGGATGAACCTCGCCAGCAAAGCGCTGGAGGACAGAAAAAGTTCCCGCCAGAGGTTAAAACCATAAATGTGATCCATGTGGCAAAGAGGAGAAGCAATCATGCACTCCGATGCACACGAGCCATAGAGCTCGTCACCCCTAGGTTCAACCCCTGGTTGGCCTACCTGATTACTTTTGATCGTAGGGATCACGATACAAATATCCGGCGCGAAGGACTGACGGCCTTGGTGTTAGACCCAATCATAAATGGGTACCATTTCACACGAGTCCTCATGGACGGCGGCAGTGATCTAAATCTGATATATCAGGACCCAGTCCGCAAAATGGGGATAGACCCGACACAAATAAGCCACAGTAATACTACCTTCAAGGGAGTAATACCAGGCCAAGATGCCCGCTGTACGGGCTCTCTACTACTAGAGGTGGTATTCGGTTCTCCCGATAACTTCCGAAGCGAAACGATAACTTTTCACATCGCTCCATTCCGAAGTGATTATCAAGCACTACTCGGAAGGGAGGCTTTCGCTCTTTTTAATGCAATACCGCATTATGCTTTTCTCAAGCTCAAGATGTCCGGTCCACGTGGCATCATCATAGTTAGCGGAAATACCAAACATTTTTTACGTACGGAAGAGGACGCGGCGGCTCTAACAACCGCGAACTAGATGGCCACACAAACTAGAAAAAATGGCAGGTCATCAAGACCACGGACACGGTTAGACGAGTCCGGTGATCCATCACATATACATGAGACGGTTTTGTTGATCAAACCCTCATAAACGGTACCAGGGGCTCCCCGCGTGTAATCAGGGCCAGCCCGGCTCAACTTGACTTCTCCTGAATTTTGATAGTTCACTGATAATAACCAATTCTTCCTTTTTTGGCACGGCAACTTTCACCTAAGTTCTTTCATTTTACAGATGATAATCGTGCCACACCCGTCCAGGACACGGCACAACAGAGACACATGCGCAGACGTGCAGCAGGGACCTGCCCAAAGGTTTCTTTTTAGATTAAGACCATGCGTAAACTTTTTTTACTGTCTCTTGTTGCTCATATCCTCCGGATACTTTGCACAACCGAGAAGTATGCTGGTGTTATTGGCATGTGGCCACGCCAGGATTTTGCACGTACCTGGACACATGGGGTTTCTTATTAAGGGCGTCGTTTAGCCCGGTATATGTTATAAAGACCGAACACCTTAGGGAGTGTTCGGCGTCGCGAGTTTGGCCCTATATGCATCAGCTCCGAATCATGTCTTTAGTCAAATGTTGGGTTTGCCCAGCTCCCACGTTTTGGTACCTTACGTTCCGTTATATCGGCTAAGGTAGCACTAGGAGAACTACTGCTATTGTACCCTGGTTCATCCAGATGAGCACCTTAGTAGAGAAAGCCGAAAACTGACTGTCATGATATAGCGAGAGACTGGTCAACCACTCGATGACTCATCAGAATCTTTGGGATTCCTCTGCATTAACGAAGGGCCGTTTCCCGGTCATGTACGTACGTGCCCCGTATTCAGACGAGCGCAGAAGTACCAGGGGCTATATAGTAGCCCCACTGTCAAACTCCTATGTCTAAGTGAAAGTGTTAAAGCAATATAGTCCGATTGCCTCGTTCACTGCACTATCACCTCCTTAACGGACCAAGACGTTGGATCAAGTGTGGATATGCATTTTTTGCGAACACCCCCGCATTATATGCGTGGGGGCGGAAGCCGACGACTGTAAACTTTCAGGTTATATACATATATACGTAAACGGCCGCACCGGAGGCATCATAGTACTTTCGGGCAAAAGTATAAATACAGCCTTGATAATTCAATAAAACATTGTTTTTACAATGGGAATACATGTCACTAGAACATAATATTCTTAGAGCACTGAGCCTCTATCGAACGAGCGCCTTCAAGAACTTCTTCAAAGTAGTGCTCGGCAGCCACTCGGCCTATGGTCGAACCCTGTGTCGCAATAGTGGTGGCCTCCATCTCCGCCCAGTATGTCTTGACACGGGCAAAGGCCATCCGCGCACCCTCTATGAACGCCGATCTCTTTATAGCATCGATGCGGGGCACATCACCAAGGAATTGTTGCACTAAACTAAAGTAGCTATTCGGCCTTGGCCCTCCCGGCCATAGGTGATCCACAACGGACCGCATGGCAAGTCCGGACAACCTATGGAGCTCGGCCCACTCGGCCAATCGCTCATTCAACAGCAGCGGATGGACTGGAGCGTGAAACTGTGACCAGAACAACTTTTCCACTTCGGGACCTTTCTGATCCTTAAAGTACTCGGCCGCATCAGCAGCACTTGCAGCTAGATCCATGTAGGAGCCCGCAGAACTCCATAGCCGGTCCAGAGGAGCATACTTCAGATCTCCGAACTTAGTCCGCAATAAGAAGGGCTTCCCAGACACGATATCTGCAGCTTGATTCAGCTCCTCATTCGTCGCTCTAATTTTGGAGTGGGCTTCCTTGGCAACCACCACGGCCTTCTCCAGGTCCGTCGCCTTCGCCCGGTTTTCTTCTTCAAGAAGCTGGTAACGGCTAGCAGCATCTTTTAACTCTACAGCCATCTTGGCTATTTTCTCCTTGCTCTCGCAATGCGCTGTCTGTTCGGCCCTTAACTCTTCAGCCGCCTTTAGAGCGGCCGCATTGCTACTTCTTGCTTGCTCCTTGTCTCGGGTAAGCTCCGCCCGAAGGGTCTCCATGGTGGCTGCTCCATCTGCAGTCACACAACATATTAAAGATACTGGCATCATGCTACTCTTATTATGTGACGATCACCAGAGAAATCACTCACCTTGTTCCTCTTCAAGCCGCTTGTTGACAAGCACGATGTCGGCATCTGTTGCATCAAGTTGCCGCTTTAGCTCAGCAAACCCATCAGTCCAGCTAGCCATCGGAGCTTCAGCCACCTGCACATAAAGGCGATCTGGTTATTACCTGGGACTATGATCCTCTATTTCCCGCCATTTTCGATGACAACTAGAGTCTCAGGGGCTACTATCTGCATAGGGCACACCTAATGTATGCGGTACTATCAAAAACATACACTATTTCACGTACCTCGAAGCCTTTCAGCAGACTCATAAAGGCTTCATGCAAACCGCTTTTAGCGGATGAAACCCTTTCAATTACCGTACCCATTAGCGTACGATGCACTTCCGAGACGACCGCTTGCCCCAGAAAATCCTTCAGCGCGTCCGACCAAACACTGTATGGACCCTTGTTGTCGCTCTCTTTAAGAGCCGGATACTGGGAATCCCGGGTAGCCAAAGGGTTATCCTCTGGCCTTAGTGGATCCGGAGATACCCTTCGCGACGACACTTCAAGGTCGCCCTCTTCGTGAGGCGGGGTGTCGGGGGGAGGCGTTTCACTCTCCATCATCTCCGGAAGAAGATCCCCCAAAGACGAACTCTGTCGAGATGGGCTACGATCCGGACTACAATTTATAAGCACTGGTTATTGTCTTCGGAAGTAAGGTAAGATATTTCCACTATTAAAGTACTTTTCGATTACTTACAGCTCGGTAGAGGGCTGATCTCCGCGCGGACACTGTGCGGCAAGAATATGCTCCGAGGCAGGACCCTCTGATGAAGATTTCTTCTCCCGTTTGGAAACCTTAGTTTCCGGATCTTCAGAGGTAGTCCTCTTCCTTCCCCGGGGAGAGAGAATGTCAGATTCTTCCCTTTGATTGTCCTCCCTCGCGGAGGTGTTTATCCCCCGGCTGGAATGAGTAGCGAGTGAGGCCCGCTTTCGCCCTCTTTATTCCCCCATCATCTTTCTTCAAGGGCGCTCGATAAGGCGCCGGCTCGAGCATCTTGTCCAATACCGGATTGTCCAAGCCCTCAGGAAGGGGGGCCAAACACCTGATCATCATCGCCTTTGTTATCCAGTCCTGGTCAAAGAGCGGCTCTTTAGAATGCTGCCATGATAAATTAAAGGACAGCAGGTTCGGCATGGGATTACTTACTTGGGCAGCGGGGTGGTTGCAGCTCAGGCCCACGTCCTCGGTGGTGTCCGGACACTCTATTTGGGGTCCGAAAAATGATTTGTACATCTCTTCATGCGTCATGCCGAGGAAATCATGAATAACTCGCGGTCCTTCTGGGTTGAATTCCCACATGCGGAGGGGCCGGGGTTTGCAAGGTTGGACTTTACGAACCAGCATAACTTGCATTACCATAACCAGACTGAAATCTCCCTCGAGGAGATCTCGGATACGGCTCTGCAGTATTGGCACGTCCTTGGATGGACCCCAGCTCAGCCCCCTACTGATCCATGACATCAGTTGTGGTGGCGGGCCCAAGCGAAAGGTGGGGGCAGCTACCCACTTGGCACTTCGGGGAGCTGTGACGTAAAACCACTCCCTCTGCCATAATCCGGACACCTCTGGGAAGGAACCCTTTGGCCATGGAGCGTTAGCGATTTTGCTTATTAAAGCACCTCCGCACGCTGCGTGTTGCCCCTCGATCATCTTCGGCTTCACATCGAAGGTCTTGAGCCACAGGACGAAGTGAGGGGTAATGCGGAGGAAGGCCTCACACACGACAATAAATGACGAGATGTGAAGAAGGGAATCCGGGGCCAGATCGTGAAAATCCAGCACGTAATAGAACATAAGACCCCTAACAAAGGGGTCCAGAGCGAGGCCTAGTCCTCGGAGGAAGTGGGAGACGAACACAACGCTCTTGTTGTGTTTAGGAGTAGGGACGACCTGCCCTCGGGCGGGCAGCCTATGCGAAATTTCGGCGGTCAGATATCTGGCCTCCCTCAACTTCTTGATGTCCTCCTCTGTGACGGAGGAAGGCATCCACCGACCTTGAAGGTTGGATCTGGACATAGTTGAAGGTATGAAGCACCTGACCTGAGCTTTGGGTGTTAGAACTCGAGGCGGGGGAAGGATTCGATTGACCATGGGAGGGAAAAAAGAAAAAGCCTCGTCCCCTTTATAAAGAGGGTGAATATCAGGCGTCCTCCTCATGGCCGTTTGGGACTTGCCTAAGATCTAGGAGTCATACCAACATGCACGGTTGGGTTACCCACGTTTGTATAGATGAGAATCCCGTGATAAGGGGGACACGATCTCTGCTTTGACAAGACGTGTCAAGAAAACTGCCTCGCGTTATGTGCGGAGCTGGTTGTGAGAAACGGTTCGAATAATGACCGGGTCATGGCGTGATGTCATGCTGTCAAAACGTGTCAGCAGATTAGATTTGTGGAAATATTATTCTCTCTACAGTGGTATGTGGAACTTATTTGGCAGGGTCAGACACTGTCCTTGTATTCAAACTCTTCCATGGTGTATTCGGAGGAGGAACCCGCCTTGCAATGCCGAAGACAACACTGCGCGCCAGACTCATCATCATTGAAGCCTGGTTCAGGGGCTACTGAGGGAGTCCTGGATTAGGGGGTCTCCGGACAGCCGGACTATATCCTTTGGCCGGACTGTTGGACTATGAAGATACAAGTTTGAAGACTTCGTCCCGTGTCCGGATGGGACTCTACTTGGCGTGGAAGGCAAGCTAGGCAGTATGGATATGTATATCTCCTCCTTTGTAACTGACCTTGTGTAACCCTAGCCCCCTCCGGTGTCTATATAAACCGGAGGGTTTTAGTCCGAAGGACAGGATAGAATCATACCATAGGCTAGCTTCTAGGGTTTAGCCTCTTTGATCTCATGGTAGATCAACTCTTGTACTACTCATATTATCAAGAACAATCAAGCAGGACGTAGGGTATTACCTCCATCAAGAGGGCCCGAACCTGGGTAAACATCGTGTCCCCTGCCTCCTATTACCATCCGCCTTAGACGCATAGTTCGGGACCCCCTACCCGAGATCCGCCGGTTTTGACACCGACAGGAACCATGTCAAGAATCTCCGTGTCTCCAGTTGCGTTTGCACACTCCAATCTCATCCCTTTACTTTATTGCAAGTTGCATGCTTTACTTTCCACTGCTCATATACTCTTGACATGCTTGCTTGAAATGTATTGTGAATGTTTAAACTTGTGCTAAAACTCCACCTTAACTTAAAGAAATTAAAAACTGCTACTTTTCCTTGTTGAGGGTCTAATCACCCCCCTCTATACACCTCTTCTCGATCCTACAACGTGCCATACTAGAATAATAGTATAGAGCAACAGGGGTGAAGCATCCCAGTCATGGCGCTGGCGTAGTAATAAGCAATGAGGCATCAAATCACAAAGCTGCACCTTTCCCACAGTTAAGTTGGAGGAACGAAGTAATAGTGCTAAAAAAGAAGTTGGAGGGACGAAGCAACCATCATTTCACTTGTTGCTGAATCCGCTTCTCCCTCATCTTCTTCAAGTTAACCACGTGTTGCTTCTGCCGTTGTTCTGCCTCATGTGGGATGCAGATCAGCTTGGTAAAGCACGGACACATGGGACCACATGTTAGTAAACCGCCAGGCCAACATCCCCTAAAAATAAGAAACCTCCCCCGCCATCCGCGCGGCAAAATCACCTCTTTTTTACTAATCTTGATACTATAAATCTTTAGATCAATATAATCGAGATTTGTATTGATAGCACACAGGAGCAAAACCAAGTGCTACAGTTAAGGGCATTCACAATGTGTAGCAAAATTTGAAAATAGCTTTTGCCATCAATGGGAACCATTGTGGACGGTGCTGCCAAAGCCAAAAAGATGGAAATGGTACTTCTTGAGAATGCGTTGATTTTTCCCTTGAAGAGGAAAGGGTGATGCAGCAAAGTAGAGTTATGACGATATCTAAGGCAATGATCATTAATATAGGCACCATGTCCATGTCAAGTAGACCGACTCCTGCGTGCATCTACTACTATTACTCCACACACCGACCGACTCCTGCCTGCATCTAGAGTATTAAAATCATAGAACAGAGTAACACATTAAGTAAGATGACATGATGTAGCGGGATAAACTCAAGAAATATGATGAAAACCCATCTTATTATCCTCGATGGCAACAATACAATACATGTCGGTTCCCTTCTATCACTGGGATCAAGCATCGCAAGATTGAACCCAAAGATAAGCACTTCTCCCATTGCAAGAAAACCAATCTAGTTGGCCAAACCAAATCGATGGTTCAAAGAGATTTGCAAAGATATCAAATCATGCATATAAGAATTCAGAGGACATTCAAATAATATTCATAGGTAAGCTGATCATAAATCCACAATTCATCGGATCTCGGCAAACACACCGCAAAAAGGTATTACATCGAATAGATCTCCAAGAACATCGTGGAGAACATTGTGTTGATAATAAAAGAGAGAAGAAGCCATCTAGCTACTAGCTATGGACCCTTATCTTTGAGTAAAACTACTCACGCTTCATCGAAAGGGCAATGGTGTTGATGTAGAAGACCTCCATGATCGAATCCCCCTCCGACAGGATGCCGGAAAAGGCCCCTAGATGGGATCTCGCGGGTACAGAAGGTTGCGGCGGTCGAAAAGTGTTTTCGTGGATCTCTTGGTTGGTTTTGTGATATTTAAGAATATATAGGCAGAAGAAATAGGTCGGTGGAGTCACGAGGGGCCCACAACGGTGGGGGCATGCCCTGCCCCCTGGGCGCACCCTCCATCCTTGTGGCCGCCTCGTGGCTTCCCTGACGTGTACTCCAAGTCCTCTGGGTGTCTTCTGGTCCAAGAAAAATCTTCGTGAAAGTTTCATTCCGTTTGGACTCCGTTTGATATTCCTTTTCTGTGAAACTCTAAAACAAGGGGAAAACAGGAACTGGCACTGGGCTCTAGGTTAATAGATTATTCCCAAAAATAATATAAAATATCATAATAATGCATGTAAAACATCCAAAACATATAATATAATAGCATGGAACAATCAAAAATTATAGAGATGTTGGAGACGTATCAAGCATCCCCAAGCTTAATTCTTGCTCGTCCTCGAGTAGGTAATTATAAAAACAGAATTTTTGATGTGGAATGCTACCCAACATATTTATCTATGTAATTTTCTCTATTTTGGCATGAATGTTCAAATCCATATGATTCAAAACAAAAGTTTAATATTGACATAAAAACAATAATACCTCAAGCATACTAACAAGATAATTATGTCTTCTCAAAATAACATGGCCAAAGTAAGCTTATCCCTACAAAATCATATAGTCTGGTTGTGCTCCATCTTCATCACACAAAATATTCAAATCATGCACAACCCCAATGACAAGCCAAGCGATTGTTTTATACTTTTGATGTTCTCAAACCTTTTCAACTTTCATGCAATGCATGAGCGTGAACCATGGACATAGCACTATAGGTGGAGTGGAAGGTGGTTGTGGAGAAGACAAAAAGAGGGAGATAGTCTCACATCAACTAGGCGTATTAACGGGCTATGGAGATGCCCATCAATAGATATCAATGTGAGTGAGTAGGGATTGCCATGCAATGGATGCACTAGAGCTATAAGTTTATGAAAGCTCAAAAAGAAAACTATGTGGGTGTGCATCCAACTTGCTTGCTCATGAAGACCTAGGGCAATTTGAGGAAGCCCATCGCTGGAATATACAAGCCAAGTTCTATAATCAAAATTCCCACTAGTATATGAAAGTGACAACATAGGAGACTATCTATCATGAAGATCATGGTGCTACTTTGAAGCACAAGTATGGAAAAGGATAGTAACATTGCCCCTTCTCTCTTTTTCCCTCATTTTTTCATTTTTTCTCATTTTTTCTTTCTTCTTTCTTATTTCCTTTTTTTCCTTTTTATCCTTTTTTCTTTCTTTTATTTCCTCACATGGGACAATGTTCTAAAAAGCAAGACCATCATACTTCTATTTACTTACAACTCAAAAATTACAACTCGATACTAGAAAAAGATATGACTTTATATGAATGCTTCCGGCGGTGTACCGGGATGTGCAATGAATCAAGAGCGACATGTATAAAAAACTATGAATGTTGTCTTTGCCACAAATACGATGTCATCTAAATGATCATGCAAAGCAATATGACAATGGTGATGCGTGTCATAATAAACGGAACAGTGGAAAGTTGCATGGCAATATATCTTGAAATGGCTATGGCAATGTCATAATAGGTACGTATGGTGGCTGTTTTGAGCAAGGTATATGGTGGGTTTATGGTACGGTGAAAGTTGCGCGGCACTAGAGAGGCTGGCAATGGGGGAAGGGTGAGAGTGCATATAATCCATGGACTCAACATTAGTCATAAAGAACTCACATACTTATTGCAAAAATCTATTAGTCATCGAAACAAAGTACTACACACATGCTCCTAGGGGGGATAGATGGTAGGAAAAGACCATCGCTCATCCCCGACCGCCACTCATAAGGAAGATAATCAAAAAAATAACTCATGCTCCAACTTCGTTACATAACGGTTCACCATACATGCATGCTACGGGACTCACAAACCATAACACAAGTATTTCTCAAATTCACAACTACTCACTAGCATGATTCTAATATCACCATCTTCATATCTCAAAACAATCATAAGGAATCAAACTTCTCATAGTATTCAATGCACTTTATATGAAAGGTTATATTATACCCCTCTTGGATGCCTATCATATTAGGACTAAATTTATAACCAAAGCAAATTACCATGCTGTTTGGAGACTCTCAAAATAATATAAGCGAAGCACGAGAGTTCATCAATTTATATAAAATGAAACCACCGCCGTGCTCTAAAAAGATATGAGTGAAGCACTAGAGCAAAATTGCCTAGCTCAAAAGATATAAGTGAAGCACATAGAGTATTCTAATAAATCACGATTCATGCATGTCTCTCTCAAAAGGTGTGTACAGCAAGGATGATTGTGGCAAACTAAAAATCAAAGACTCAAATCATACAAGACGCTCCAAGCAAAACACATATCATGTGGTGAATAAAAATATAGCCTCAAGTAAAGTTACCGATAGACGAAGACAAAAGAGGGGATGCCTTCCGGGGCATCCCCAAGCTTAGGATCTTGGTTGTCCTTGAATATTACCTTGGGGTGCCTTGGGAATCCCCAAGCTTAGGCTCTTGCCACTCCTTATTCCATAGTCCATCAAATCCTTACCCAAAACTTGAAAACTTCACAACACAAAACTCAATAGAAAATCTCATAAGCACCGTTAGTATAAGAAAATAAATAACCACTTTTGGTACTATTGTGAACTCATTCTTTATTTATATAGGTGTAATATCTATTTTATTCCAACTTTTCCATGGTTCATACCCCCCGATATGACCCATAGATTCACCAAAATAAGCAAACAACACAAAGAAAACAGAATCTGTCAAAAACAGAACAGTCTGTAGTACTCTGGATATTTCGGATACTTATGTAACTCCAAAAATTCTAAAACATTATGAAGACCTAAGAAATTTGTTTATTAATCTTCTGCAAAAAGAATCAGTATTTTATCGTGCTTTTGCTAGAAACAAAAATTAATCTCATGTGCGCAAAAGTTTCTGTTTTTCAGCAAAGATCAAATCAACTATCACCGTAAGCTACCCCAAAGGTCTTATTTGCCACAAACACTAAATAAAACACAAAACCACATCTAACCAGAGGCTAGATTAATTATTTATTGCAAAACAGAACCTAAAAAGAAAAAACAAAAAAATTGGGTTGCCTCCCAACAAGCGCTATTGTTTAATGCCGTTAACTAGGCATAAAACACGAATATATCTAAGTTTAATCATAATAATGATAAGGAAAATCTTGAAAACTCATCTCATACTCTCTACGTTCAGCGGCAAGTTTTCTTTGTGGCAAGCAGAAGTAATCAAAAGGGCTAAATTTAATAGGATAGGAATCCCCAAGATCGATCTCAGGAGGAATTTGTTCCTCCTTTGGCACTTCATATTGTATGACTAATTCGTCATTATAAGCATTCTTTTGGCAAGAAGTCATGAGCTTGTGTCCAAGAGAGAAACCCAATCCGTTATTTTGTATAGCAAAATTATCATTAAGCTCAGAAATCTTATCAACTAAAATATCGGTATGGACTCTCTTATAAGCAACATGATTGAGAGATCATAAACACATTATGTCCTCTTGATTAAAAAGAATTCCCTCTATGGGAGGACGACCACCATCTACTTTATAATACGCAAAAATTTCACTAGATTCTGTCATAATAAACCTAAACTCATGAGCTAGGAATATAGTGGCGGCACACTTAGCAGAAGAATGCTCAATATTTAAAAACGCTAAAAAGATCCATTGAACGGAAGGATGCATATGAACAAATTTACTTTCAAGTTCAACTATGAACAAAGATATAGCATCCGCAAGGCTGCTAGTTTTGTGGAGAATAGATCCACCCAAAGTGGGAAGTGCACCAATACAAGTAACGAAATCTTGAATAACCCCTTTTCCAATAATATTGCCGCTACCTATGCGATGCTTTTTAGTGTGTAGAATAGTAGATTCTTCATGAGGATTAGTATTAGCAAAAGAATCAAAATTTCCCTCATTGTTACTACTATCTTTTTCAACAATAACCTCCCCAATTTCAGACATGGTGGCGGCAAATAAATCTAGCAAACAAGCAACCAAAAGGCAAATGAATAGAAGAGGGGCGAAGAAAAGGCAAATCTTTTCGGAAATCGCTTTATAAGTGGAGGAGAGGAAAATGCGAGGCGAATGGCGAATAATGTAATGCAAGAGATGAGAGTTTATGATGGGTACTTCATATGTCCTGACTTGGTGTAGATCTACCCGACAACGGTGCCAGAAATTGGCAAGTTGACGGGAGACAAATCTTGACTTGACTTGGCGTAAATTTCCTCGGCAACGGTGCTAGAAATTCTTCCTGCTACTTCTTGAGCTTGTGTTGGTTTTTCCCTTGAAGAGGAAATGGTGATGCAGAAAAGTAGAGTATGTATTTCCCTCAGTTTTGAGAACCAAGGTATCAATCCAGTAGGACACAACGCACAAGTCACCGAATACCTACACAAACAAACACCAACTTGCACCCAACACGATAAAGGGATTGTCAATCCCTTCACGGTTAATTACAAAGTGAGATCTGATAGAGATGGATAAACAGTAAAGTAATATTTTTGGTATTTTTGGTTTATGGAGCAGAAAGTAAAAGATTGCAAAGGAAGTAAATAGGAAACTAAAATTGTAGATCGGAAACTTATATGATGGAAAGTAGACCCGGGGGCCATAGGTTTTACTAGAGGCTTCTCTCAAGATAGAAAATATTATGGTGGGTGAAAAAATTACTTCTGAGCAATTGATAGAAAAGCACAAAGTTATGACGATATATAAGGCAATGAACATGAATATAGGCAGCACGTTCATGTCAAGTAGACCCACTCCTGCCTGCATCTACTACTATTACTCCACACATCGACCGACTCCTGCCTGCATCTAGAGTATTGATACGTCTTGAACGTATCTATAATTTTTGATTGTTACATGTTGTTATATTATCAATCTTGGATGTTTTATAATCATTTTATAGTGATTTTATATCATTTTTTGGTACTAACCTATTGACATAGTGCCAAGTGCCAGTTCCTATTTTTTCTGTGTTTTTACATCATAGAAAATCAATATCAGACGGAGTCCAAATGCCATGAAACTTTACGGAGAATTTTTACGGGCCAGAAGGAACACAATGGGCCATGGCTGCACCTGGGGGTGCCCCGAGGGAGGCACAACCCACCAGGGCGCGCCAGGAGGCCCGGGCGGGCCAGGTGGCCCAGGCGCGCCCTGGTGGGTTGTGCCCACCTCAGGTGCCCCTCGGACAACCTCTTTGCTCTATAAATACCCCAAAAATCCTAGCATCCTAGGGGAGTCGATGAAATATTCATCCAGCCGCCGCAGAGTCTAGAACCACCAGATCCAATCTACAGACCATCCTGGATGGGGTTCACCACCTCCATTGGTGCCTCTCCGATGATGCGTGAGTAGTTCTTTGTAGACCTTCGGGTCCGTAGTTAGTAGCTAGATGGCTTCATCTCTCTCTTGATTCTCAATACAATGGTCTCTTGGAGATCCATATGATGTAATGATAACCCACAAGTATAGGGGATCGCAACAGTTTTCGAGGGTAGAGTATACAACTCAAATTTATTGATTCGACACAAGGGGAGCCAAAGAATATTCTCAAGTATTAGCAGTTTAGTTGTCAATTCAACCACACCTGAAAGACTTAATATCTACAGCAAAATATTTAGTAGCAAAGTAGTATGGAAGTAATGGTAACGGTGAAAAAGTAACAGTAGCAGTTTTTGTAGCAATCGTAACAATGGCAACGGAAAAGTAACTAAGCAAATATCAATATGTGAAAAAGCTTGTAGGCAATGGATTAATGATGGATAATTATCTTAGATGTGATTCCTCATGCAACAGTAATAACATAGGGTGACACAGAACTAGCTCCAGTTCGTCAATGTAATGTAGGCACGTATTCCGAATATAGTCATACGTGCTTATGGAAAAGAACTTGCATGACATCTTTTGTCCTACCCTCCCGTGGCAGCGGGGTCCTATTTGAAACTAAGGGATATTATGGCCTCCTTTTAATATAGTACGGGACCAAAGCATTAACACTTATTGAATACATGAACTCCTCAAACTACGATCATCACCGGGAGTGGTCCCAATTATTGTCACTTCGGGGTTGCCGGATCATAACACATAGTAGGGGACTATTGACTTGCAAGATAGGATCAATAACTCACATATATTCATGAAAACATAATAGGTTCAGATCTGAAATCATGGCACTTGGGCCCTAGTGACAAGCATTAAGCATGGAAAAGTCATAGCCACATCAATCTTTGAACATAATGGATACTAGGGATCAAACCCTAACAAAACTAACTCGATTACATGGTAAATCTCATCCAACCCATCACCGTCCAGCAAGCCTACGATGATATTGCTCATGCACGGTGGTGAGCATCATGAAATTGGTGATGGAGGATGGTTGATGATGACGATAGCGACGGATTCCCCTCTAGGGAGCCCCGAACGGTCTCCAGATCAGCCCTCCCAAGGAAGATTAGGGCTTGGCGGCGGCTCCGTATTGTAAAACGCGATGAATCCTTCTCTCTGATTTTTCTCTCCCCAAACGTGAATATATGGAGTTGGGGTTGAGGTCGGTGGAGTCCCAGGGGGGCCACGAGGCAGGTGGCGCGCCCTAGGGGGCGCCCTGCACCCTCGTGGACAGAGTGTGAGCCCCCTGATGCTGATTCTTTCGCCACTATTTTTTACTAATTCCAAAATGTGTCTCCGTGGATTTTCATGTCATTCCGAGAACTTCTATTTCTGCACAAAAATAACACCATGGCAATTCTGTTTAAAACAGCATCAGTACGGGTTAGTTCCATTCAAATCATGCAAGTTAGAGTCCAAAACAAGGGCAAAAGTGTTTGGAACAGTAGATACATTGGAGACGTATCAACTCCCCCGAGCTTAAACCTTTGCTTGTCCTCAAGCAATTTAGTTGACAAACTGAAAGTGATAAAGAAAAACTTTTACAAACTCTGTTAGATATTGTTGGTGCAAATATGTAAAGCGAGCATTCAAGTTTTCAGCAAAGATTATGAACTAACCATATTCACAATAACATTTAGGTCTCATGTTTACTCATATCAATGGCATAATCAACTAGCGAGCAATAATAATAAATCTCGGATGACAACACTTCATCAAAATAATCATAAGATGATATAACAAGATGGTATCTCGCTAGCCCTTTCTGAGACCTCAAAACATAAATGCGGAGCACCCCTAAAGATCAACAACAGACTAGACATTGTAATTCATGGTAAAAGAGATCTAGTCATAGTCATACTCAATGTAAATTAATAGCAATGCATGTGAATGACAGCGGTGCTCTCCAATGGTGATTTTTAATAAGAGGATGATGACTCAACATAAAAGTTAATAGATAGTCCCTTCACAGAGGGAAGCAGGGATTTGCAGAGGTGCCAGCGCTCGAGTTTTGAAACAGAGATACATAATATTTTGAGTGGCGTACTTTCATTGTCAACATAACAACCAAGAGTCTCGATATCTTCCATGCTACACACATTATAGGTGGTTCCCAAACAGAATGGTAAAGTTTATACTCCCCTGCCACCAACAAGCATCAATCCATGGCTTGTCCGAAACAATGGGTGCCTCCAACTAACAACCATCCTAGGGGAGTTTTGTTTGCAATTATTTTGATTTGATCATGGGACTAGGCATCCCGGTTACCGGCCATTTTCTCGTGAGTGATGAGAGTCAACTCACCGTGAGAATAAGCCACCTAGCATGGAATATATAGACATCCCTAGTTGATACACGAGCTATTCGAGCATACAAAACAGAATTTCATTTGAAGGTTTAGAGTTTGGCACATACAAATTTACTTGGAATGGCAGGTAAATAACGCATATAGGAAGGTATGGTGGACTCATATGGAATAACTTTGGGGTTTTATGGAAGTGGATGCACAAGAAGTATTCCCGCTTAGTAGAAGTGAAGGCTAGAAAGAGACTGGGAAGCGACCAACTAGAGAGCGACAACAGTCATGAACATGCATTAAGATTAATCAACAATGAGTGCAAGCATGAGTAGTATATAAATCACCATGGACATAAATATCGTGGAGGCTATGTTGATTTTGTTTCAACTACATGCGTGAACATGTGCCAAGTCAAGCCACTCGAATCGTTCAAAGGAGGATACCACCCTATCATACCACATCACAACCATTTTAATAGCATGTTGGCATGCAAGGTAAACCATTATAAACTCCTAGCTAATTAAGCATGGCATGGGCAACTATAATCTCTAATTGTCATTGCAAACATGTTTCATTCATAATAGACTGAAGCGGGAACGATGAACTAATCATATTTACAAAAACAAGATAGGTCGAGTTCATACCAGCTTCTCTCATCTCATTCAGTCCATCATATATTTTCATTATTGCCTTTCACTCAAACGACCGAACGGTGTGGATAATAATAATAGTGTACGTGCATTGGACTAAGCTAGAATCTGCAAGTGTTTTATACAAGGGAGAAGACAAGGTAATATGGTTCTTGGTTAATATCAACAATAATGCATATGAGAGCCGCTCAACATTTTCATCATGGTCTTCTCCTCTCGACCCCCAAAGAATAAGAAAAGAAATAGAACTATTTACATGGGAAAGCTCCCAATAAGGAAAAGAAGAACGAGAAATATTTTTGGGTTTTCTTTTAATTACTACTACTACAGGCATGGAAAGTAAACTAGCTAAAAGCTACAACTATTTTTTTGGTTTTTATTAAGGTTTTTCAAACACACAAGACGAAGGCTTAGAAAAGAAAATAAACTAGCCTGGATAGTACAATGAAAAAGTATGAGCACCGACAACTAGAATGAGTGTGTGAACATGAATGTAATGTCGGTGAGAAATACGTACTCCCCCAAGCTTAGGCTTTTGGCTTATGTTGGTCTATGGCCACTGCTGTTGGATGTGGGGTTCCGGCAAACCCTTAAGGTTCGAACACGGGCATGCGCGCGAAGTCTTTTCCTCCCACCGATCTACGCCCTAGCTCGCTAAGATCTCGCGGACGAACTCGCAACACGGAAAGACACAAGATTTATACTGGTTCGGGCCACCGTTGTGGTGTAATACCCTACTCCAGTGTGGTGGTGGTGGATTGCCTCTTGGGCTGATGATGAACAACACAATGGGAAGAACAGCCTCCTGAGGTTGAGGTGTTCTTGTGCTTGGCTAACTTGTGAGGGTGAGAGTGATCTTAGATCTCTCTCCCTGCCTATGGTGGTGGCTAGTCCTACTTAGAGAGGCCCTGGTCATCCTCCCAAATCTTGAGCGGGAAGGGAGCCAACAATGGCGGGCCAATTTGAAGGGGGACAGCTAGTACAAGCTATCCTGACAAAAGTGGTCTTCGCCTGCCAAAGGCTCTGGTGGTGACACCGTCTTGGGATCCACGATGACCTCCATCTTGCCGTCCTTCTGGTCTTGGTCTTATTGCACCAAAATGGCAACCTTTGCCCAATGCCTCGGTACTCCTCGCCTGCGCTGGTTCCCTTAGCACCAAAGAGGAAACAAGGATGCTATGCGCGCTGGCGCCCGCTTGGCGCTCGCCTGGTGTTGATCGTCATGGCTCACGTCACGAGAGCCTTGTGAGGTTCGCCTTGCCTTGATATCTTCGCTCCTCGTGAGCCTGCCTGACTAGGCCGCTGCAGAGGAGGTCTTGTGTCGTCCGCCTCACGAGGCTTGGCCCTGCGCGAGGGTCTTGGATGCCTTGTGGATGAAGGTGGGCCGTACGGCCTGCTAGCTTAGCCACACCGCGGGCCGCAGGCAGGCAAGCCTGGGGACCCCCGTTCCCAGGACGCCGACAGTATCCCCCGGGCCCAAGGTGCGCTCGGGCTTGGCTTCGCGGCGAAGCCAAGGTCCAAGTACGGAGCACCGCGGGCCCCAAAAGCATGTGGCCTCGGTTGACGCGTGGCGGTTGATTGGACGTGACGTCTCCACTTCCCCATGCTGCCTTTGCAACTGCATGACTTGACGAGTCCCTGTGACATGCAAGGAAAACCATCATTACCTGCTATCGTGGGAGGTGCCGATTGGCCTTCTCTTGCCATAAATGGGGAGGGGGCGGAGCCCCCATTGCCCATCTCTTCCTGCCTTGCCCCCGCCTTCTTCCTCGCTCCATTGCTCGCTGCGCCACCAATGGCGCCACGAAGGAAGTTCTCCGCCGCTGAGAAGGGAAAGGCCCCTCGCGAGGGGCCCGGCTCGCCGGCGCCCAAGCGCGGACGTGGCCGTCCGCGCAAGCAAGCCACGTCCCTTGGCGTGGCCCATTGTTGGAGCGGCACCACAACACGTGGAGGGGGTCGCCCCAGCCATGGCGATCCAGTTGACGAGGGGAGGCATGCTTTGGTGCCCCCCCCCCGTCCGCGTTTCCACACGGTGGAGGTGTCGCCGGAGTTTGTCGTCTGGTCGGTGAATCCGACCGGCAACTGGCTCCAACTTCCGTGCTTCTTCGCCGAGGAGCTGTCGGCCTCTGGTCCACGCGGACTCTGGCTGCAGGCGGATGGTTGCTGCAGCAAGGCCTCTTGGGTTGCAGTCGCAACTTCCGCCACGGGCAATGTATCCCTGGCCCGCGGTTGGCAGACGTTCTCCCGCATGCGCGGCTTGGGCCGGCGGTGCGCCCTCCACTTCAGGTACAACGGCGAATCAACCCTCTGCATGAGGGTGTTTGGGGAAGATGGTCGCCGGGCTGGGTGCTGCCCCGAGGCGAACGATAGTGAGTAGGTGCTTGGTCTCCGGGACGGTCGCGACGAGGATGAGGGCGAGCCTGCCCTTGGGGGCGGCTGTGTCTTCTCCAGCTAGGGCGGCTCTTCCTCTAGTGACAGCTCCAGCAGCAGTGGCCACGACCAGCCGCCATGCCCGCTTTGAAGGCGGCAGTGGGTCATCTTGTCCTCGCACCTCCGTGAAGCGCGAAGAAGGATCCGGCTAGGCTCGGGGTGCCGCTAGGGGTCTGCCTCCGCAGATTGTCGCAACTCTGCTTTTATTTTATTCTTTTTCCTGCATCAAGAATGTAACCAGTTTGGGCCCAGGGGGCGTGTATCGAACTATGGTTCCTCGGTTGTGGCACCGTGTGTGTTGTGTCGTTATTTGGTGCAAAGATAACTTAACCTGGTATATCCTGGACACCCTCTTCCTCACGAGGCGCTCATTTCCTCGTGTCCATCTTGCCTTGGTGGCCTGCATTTGCTCGGGAACTGCGAAAGCTCGTTAGGAAGTGCGTTAAAAGATTTGATGTTCGCCCTGGCCCCTACCTGGCGCCTTGTATCGCGGTACCCGAGGGGCACGGACTAGGAGGGGCATGCCAGCTTTTGGGCTCGAATGAGGGTGGCTCGTGAGAAGGCAGAGAAGGGAGAAAATGCTCACGAGGGCACCTGCCCAGCCCCCTTGCGAGGCATGCGAGAGAGAGAACACGAGCTAACCCGAGCCGGAAAAACGCAGCAAAAGGCGAGGGAGTCAACTCAGCAAGGAATGCCAAAAAGCAAATTTCGATTAAGAAAAAGGAAGCCAAATATGGAAAGCAAATGAAAAGCCGTGTCCGGCACCTAATCTAGTCTTCAAGTCATCTCACCAGTGCGAAGCTAAGTGCTGCCACTAGGCATGGGCGGGAGCCCTAGGGCCTGAGGCCGGCACCCCTGAGACTCCGGGGCGTGTACAGCCCCAACTCATTATTACGTGAGAGTGTCACAGGCAGCGATTCTTCACAAGCACCAGGCCTTCTTGACAGGCTCTAGGCCTTGCTTCACAGGCTCTGGGCCTTGCTTGACAGGCTCTTGGCCTTGCATCACACACTCTGGGCCTTGCTTCACACACTCTGGGCCTTGCTTTATGGGTAAAATTTCCGGAGGTGCTGGATGTTCCAGGCGTTTTGGAATGGTACTCCATCTTCTGTCTCCAGGCGCACGGTGCCAGGCCTGGAGATGTAGATGACCTTGAACGGGCCCTCCCACATTGGTGAAAGATTATGCAGCCCTTCCCTGGAGAGGACCCACCTCAGGACTAGGTCTCCCGTCTTCAGCGTCCTGGAGCGGATGTTGCGGCAGCGGTATCGCCGCAGTGCTTGCTGGTACCTCACCGCCCGCAGCGCAGATTCACGGCGACGTTCCTCCACTAACACGAGGTCCATCCCCGCGTGGCATCCTGCTGTGTTTTGTCGAACGCCAGGACCCATGAGGAGCGATGCTTGACCTCGTGAGGGAGGACCGCTTCGGCTCCGTAGACGAGGAAGAATGGAGTTTCTCCTATTGGCTTGGTGGCTGTGGTCTGGATGGACCACAGTACGGACTGGAGCTCGTTGTGCCAGCCCCTGCCGCAGGCCTCCAGCTTCTTCTTGACGGTCCTGGTCTTGAGGCCCCTCAGGACCTTCACGTTAGCACGTTCGGCCTAACAATTTCTCCTGGGGTGGGCCACCGAAGTGTAGCAGATCTGGGTTCCAAGGTTAGCACAGTAGGTTTCGAAGAGGTTGCTAGTAAACTGTGAACCGTTATCTGTGATGATGCGGTTGGGGACCCCGAAGCAGCTCACGAGGCCCTTGATGAACTTGACAGCAGAGCTGGTTGGGATGGTACGGACGGCTTCCACTTCTCCCCACTTGGTGAACTTGTCGATGGCGACGTAGAGGTAACGGTAGCCCCCTGGCGCCCGAGGGAACGGGCATAGGATATCCAGCCCCGAGACGAATGGCCATGTGAGCGGGATAGTTTTAAGGCCCTGAGCTGGTTGATGGATTTTCTTGGCGTGGAATTGGCAAGCTTCGCAAGACTTCACCAGCTCGGCTACGTCATTGAGTGCTGTAGGCCAGTAGAATCCACTACGGAACACCTTGCCGACGAGGGGCCATGACGACGAGTGGTGTCCGCAGTCCCCGCCGTGTATGTCAATCAGTAACTCCCTTCCTTGGTCGCTAGATATGCAGTGCAATGTGACATCGTTCGGTCGCTTCCTATATAACTCACCGTCTTGGATACAGTATGTCATGGCTTCCCAGGCCACACTCTCCGCCTCCTCTTCCTTCTCCGGCAACGTCCCGTGCGTTTAGTACTCCTTGAATTCCTTGGTCCAGCATTCCTCCTGGGGCTCGAGCACTAATAGCAGCCGAGCTCCGGAGGTCGGTCCATAGGTCGGGGCTCCCGCGGCCGGAGGCTGGGGGAGCTCCTCCCGAGGCTAAGTCACGCTTGAGAGAGGTGGCGCAGCTGATGGCTTGAAGAGCCGCTCCTCAAAGACGCCTGGCTCCTGAGGTTGCCACTTGGATGCTCTCCTGGTGATGTCATCGGCTTCCTTGTTGGTGCCCCGGGGCACGTGCTGCAGCTGCAGGCCCGAGAACTTTTTATCCATCTTGCGCACCTCCGCGAGGTAGGCCTCCATATGCTCGTCCTTCGGCTCATACACCTTGTTGGAGAAGTTAACAAGGAGTTGTGAGTCACCTCTGACAATGAGGCGCTTCACCCCTAGGGCCGCTGCAGCCTTCAGGCCGGCTATGAGGCCTTCGTATTCTGCGATGTTGTTGGAGACCTTCTCATCGTGCTGAAAGCAGAGTTGCACGGCGTAGTAGAGCTTGTCCTGGGTGGGCGAGATGAGCACTGCTCCAGCCCCCGCGCCCTGGTGTGCGAAGGCGCCATCGAAATACATGATCCAACCGTCCGGAGCCTCACTTCCTGGGGAGGTGGACCAGTCTTCTCCTTCCTCAAGTGTCGGGGCATCCGTCCATTCGACCACAAAGTCAGCATGTGCGGCCCCCTTGATAACCCTGGTAGTGCTGAACTCCAACTGGAACACTTGCAACTCGATGTTCCACTCTACAACCCTTCTGGCTGAGTTAGGGCTCCTGAGTATTCTTTCTAGTGGGTAGGCTGAGACCACCTTGATGGGGTGGCCCTGGAAGTAGTGTCACAGCTTGTGCGAGGCCACCAGGAGCGCGAGCAGGAGTTTCTGGGGCATGGGGTAGCGCGCTCTCGCGTCCCGTAGTACGGTGCTGACAAAGTACACCGGGTGTTCGACAAGGGCTGGAATGCTGTCGAGGCTCGGGTCTTGTGAAGACCGGGGCATATCCTAAGGTGGAAGGGTCCCTGAGACCCGGTTGTCCTCTGGAGCTTCTGCAATGCCACCCTGCCGAGCTTGGCCTTTCACTGTCGATGCCTTTGTTGCGCCTTCCTGACCCCGCGCTACTTCAGCCTTGGCCTGGCGGGGCGCGCCCTTGGTTAGGCTCTCCCCCGAACCGCCACCAATGCCGCGCTGGCGGAGTACGGGGTGGCAGCAAGGTGGAGTACCAGAGGCTCGAGGGGCCGTGGTGCCACCATCACTGGGGGGCTAGTAAGGTATTTCTTGAAGTCTTCGAAGGCTCCGTTGGCCTCCGGGCTCCACTCGAACGGGCCCTTCCTCTTCATGAGCTTGAATAATGGTAAGGCGCGCTCTCCCAGCTTGGAGATGAAATGCCCTAATGCGGTAACCTGCCCTGCCAGCTTCTGCATCTCTTTGAGGGTCTGCGGCGGGCTCATGTCCTCGATAGCCTTGACCTTCTCCTGGTTCGCCTCGATCCCCCTGTGGGATACAAGGAATCCCAGCAGCTTGCTGGACGGGACACCAAACACGCACTTCTCCGGGTTGAGCCTTAAGTTCACTTGGCGCAGGCTCTCGAAGGTCTCCTCCAAGTCTTGAATCAATGTCCTTGCCTCACGAGACTTGACCACTATGTCATTGACGTAAGCCTCTGCGTTCCTCCCGAGCTGCCGCCCCAGAGCGATGTGCATCAACCGCTGAAAGGTCACGCCCGCGTTGCGCAGCCTGAAGGGCATGCAGGTGTAGCAGTACACCCCACATGGTGTCAGGAAGGCCGTCTTCTCCACATCTTCCACTGCCATCTTGATTTGATGATACCCTGAGAACACATCCAGAAAGCACAACAGGTCTCACTCGGCGGTGGAGTCAACGATCTGGTCGAAGCGCGGGAGTGGGAACGGGTCTTGAGGGTAGGCTTTGTCAATATTAGTGAAGTCGACGCACATCCGTTCCTTCACGCCTTTTTTCGGCACCACGACAGGATTCGCCAGCCATTCGTGGTATCGGACCTCTCAGATGGCACGTGCCGCTTCCAGCTTGCGTGTCTCTTGGACGATGAAGGCCTGCTTCTCAGTGGACTGCCGCCTCGCTCGCTGCTTCACGGGGCGGATGTTGGGGCATACCCTTAGATGATGCTGGATCACCTCCCTCGAGACCCCTACCAGCTGATTGGGCTCCCGCGCAAGTATCTCCTTGTTCGCATGCAAGAACCTCACCAGGGCTTCTTCTTGTTCCGGGTCAAGGCCGACTCCTATGGTAAAGGTGGATCTTGAAGACCCGTCCTCGCTGACCGACACCTGCTTGGTTTCCGCCTTGTCCTGGGTGAACAACTTCTTCTTCTTGGTGGGCGCGGCCTTCCCGGCTGCGGGGGTACCGGCATCGGCGAGCTGTGCTGCTGTCGCGGTCTTGGTGGTGAGCCTTAGCACCATCACGGCCTCATTAGTGTCCCCCTTGATGGTGAGGACACCCCTGCTCCCTGGCATCTTCATGAGGTTGTAAGCCGGGTGAGTCGCCGCCATGAACTGAGCGAGAGCCGGGTACCCGAGGATGGCGTTGTACAGGAGACCGATGCGAGCGATGTCGAAGTCCACCAGCTCGGTGCGGTAGTTGTCGCGTGTGCCGAAGGTGACAAGGAGGCGGATCTATCCTAGGGAGTGGGCAGCTCCACCACCCACTCCCGAGAAGGGCTTACTGAGGCCAAGCCGCTCGAGTGGCACATGGAGAAGGCTGAAGGCTTCCACAGAGAGCAAGTTGAGGCCAGCACCACCGTCGATGAGGGTCTTGGTGACAACCACGTTGCAGATGGTGGGTGTGTAGTGCATCGGGAGCATTCCGGAGCCGGCGGTGGAGTCGGGGTGGTCTTTTGAGCTGAAGGTAAGGTCGGCCTCTAGCGCAGCCCAGCCGACGGAGCCCCCAGGCGCCTCGGGGCAGCCTTGATCTGACGGAGGAACGGCTTGGTGTGGCGGTCTAATGGCGGTGCTTGAGAGCCGCCCAACAGGGCTACGACTGTGTGGTGCACCGGCACCGCGTAGTGAGTAGTGAAGAGGTCGCGGAGCTTCTCCCAAGACGCCACCGTGGGTCCGGGGAGGTTGAGCAGCCAGGCGCGTGGCTCGCTAGCGAGGGCCATGGGAAGCTAGTTGGCCATGACCTTGTCATCACCCCCGGCTTTGAGGACGGCCTCCTCGTATGCCAGCAGGAAAGTTGACGGGTTCGCCGCGCCGCCGTAGCACGGTGGCATCTCCGGCCTGAACTTGGGCGGCCACTGCACCCGCCGCAGGGCGGGGGCGAGGGCTCAGAGCCCCCTGGCCCCGTTGTCAACGCTGACCGTCGGAGTCGGTGGCAGGGCGCCTGCCATGTGGGTGAAGCGTGGTGGCGACGGAGCGCAGATCAATAGAGGGGAAGCTACGGTGCACCCCTACCTGGCGCGCCAAATGTCGGATGTGGGGTTCCGGCAAACCCTTAAGCTTCGAACACTGGGGTGTGCGCGAAGTCTTTTCCTCCCATCGATCTACGCCCTAGCTCGCTAAGATCTCGCAGACGAACTCGACGAACTCGCAACACGGAAAGACACAAAATTTATACTGGTTCGGGCCACCATTGTGGTGTAATACCCTACTCCAGTGTGGTGGTGGTGGATTGCCTCTTGGGATGATGATGACCAATACAATGGGAAGAACAGCCTCCTGAGGTTGAGGTGTTCTTGTGCTTGGCTAACTTGTGAGGGTGAGAGTGATCTCAGATCTCTCTCCCTGCCTATGGTGGTGGCTAGTCCTACTTATAGAGGCCCCGGTCCTCCTCCCAAATCTTGAGCGGGAAGGGAGCCAACAATGGCAGGCCAATTTGAAGGGGGACAGCTAGTACAAGCTATCCTGACAAAAGTGGTCTTCGCCTGCCAAAGGCTCTGGTGGTGACACCGTCTTGGGCTCCACGATGACCTCCGTCCTGCCGTCCTTCTGGTCTTGGTGATGCCTTGGTACTCCTCGCCTGTGATGGTTCCCTTAGCACCAAAGAGGAAACAAGGACGTTGTGCGCGTTGGCGCCCACCTGGCGCCCACCTGGTGTTGATCGTCACGGCTCACGTCACGAGAGCCTCGTGAGGTTTGCCTTGCCTTGATATCTCCGCTCCTCGTGAGACTGCCTGACTAGGCCGCTCCAGAGGAGGTCTTGTGTCGTCCGCCTCGCGAGGCTTGGCCCCTCGCGAGGGTCTTGGATGCCTTGTTGATGAAGGTGGGCCGTACGGCCTGCTAGCTTAGCCACGCCGCGGGCAGCAGGCAGGCAAGCCTTGGGACCCCCATTCCCAGGACGCCGACAAGTGCTGGCCTGGTGGATAGCCAAAGTCGTAGCTAGGGTTGTACTGAGATGCAGCAGCTACTGCTTGAAGAGCTGCAGCTTGGAGGCAAGCTGCCTCCGTCCTCTCATACTCGTTCGCCTCGTCCCTGGTTATAACATATCTCCTTTTTCCTGAAAGTTAAAGAAAGTAGGAGCAGGGAGGGCAACATGGACAGTTCGCTGTTTGTCGAAGATTAGTCGGTACTGGAGGAACTATTCATTCCTCTCAAGAAACTGATGGCGAACCATAGCACTATAATCTAGATAAGTAGGAGGCAACTCCATATCATTTCCATGTATGGGTATACCAAGATAATTAGCTATACGAGTTGCATAAATTCCACCAAACAAATCTCCACTTGTACCGTTAAGATGTAACCTTCGTGCAACAATGGCCCCCAAGTTATATTGTTTATCACCTAATACCGCACTCCTGAGGACACTAAGATCTGGAACACACATGTGACAAGCCTCATATTTACCATTAATGCATCTACCTATAAAGAGAGCAAAATAATGTATGGAAGGGAAATGAATGCTCCCTGTGGTAGCTTGTGTGATTTCCCTATTCCCCCGCAGTGATACTAGCAAGAAAGCCTTTATATTCTGATTTGCGAGGTTCACTAACATTGCCCCACTGCGGGAGTTTACAAGCAGTATTAAAATCTTCTAAGTCCATGGTATATGATTTATCATAAAGATCAAATAAAACAGTGTGAGAATTGCGCGAGGATGTAAATTTAAACCTCCTCATAAAGGAATCGGTTAGGTAGTGGTACTATCAGCACTTACCTGACACGAAGTCCTCAAGATCAGCATTGCGCACATATGTGTCAAATTCATCCTTGATGCCTGCCTGGACCATAAACTCCTCTGACGGCCATTCACAAGGCCGCACTTGAGCTTCCCTCGCTGGTTCATCGTCCGACTAATGTATCGCGAGCCTTGGTCCTTGCTTCCTTGAGGAACCACCTTGGTACATTTCCTATGCATTTTTCTTTCTCTGAATTTTTTTTGGAATTTTAGTGACTCAAAATAAAAGTGAACCAAACTTAACAAGATTGATAGAAACTACTCCCACAAGTGCCTAGAGGCTATATCATGCATTAAAACTACTTTTGACCATATAAATTTGACATGCAAGCTTAAGAACAGGGTCACCTTAGCAGCAAAAATGGACCATTGGAGGAGTCACATACCGAAGAACAATCTCCCCAAACAATTTCGTGAATGGAGCTTTGAGCAAAGAGATCGAAAATGGTAGCAAGATGAGCTAGAACACAGGTCTAAGCTATGGGAGGATTTTTCTGGAGGAAGACGAAGTGAGTGGGTGCTGCAGTAAGTGGAGGGGGTCCACGTGGGGCCCACAAGGTAGTGGGGCATGCCAGTTGGTGGGCGCGCCCTATATCCTCATGTCCAAATGGTGGGGCCTCCTGGTGTGTTCTGAGTGCCAGAAATTCTTAAATATTCTACAAAAAATCGTATTTCATTTTCAGGACATTTGGAGAACTTTTATTTCCGAGGTATTTTTATTGCAAGGATAATTCGGAAAATAGACAGAAAATACTATTTTTGCTTTATTTAATCTAAATAACAGAAAGTAAAGGAGGGTATAGAGAGTTGTGCCTTCTAACTTCATCCATCTCATGCTCATCAAAAGGAATCCACTAACAAGGTTGATCAAGTCTTGTTAACAAACTCTTTCTGAATATCATGAAACCGGAGAATTTTTTAATAACACTAGGTTACCTCAATGGGGATATGCATGTCCCCAACAATATGAATATCACATTTCTTCTTGACAGTAGGAAGAGGGAATTCAAAACCTCCAATAGTAATCGTTGAAATTTTTCCAATTGAATTGATACTGTGGACTTGAGGTTGTTTCCTCGGAATGTGTATCGTATGCTCATTACCATTAACATGAAAAGTGACGCTGCCTTTGTTGCAATCAATAACAGCCCCTGTAGTATTAAAAAAGGGTCTACCAAGGATAATCGACATACTATCCTCCTCGGGAATATCAAGAATAACAAAGTCTGTTAAAATAGTAACATTTGCAACCACAACAGGCACATCCTCACAGATACTGGCAGGTATAGCAGTTGATTTATCGGTCATTTGCAAAGATATTTCAGTAGGTGTCAACTTATTCAAATCAAGTCTACGATATAAAGAGAGAGGCATAACCCTAACACCGGCTCCAAGATCACATAAAGCAGTTTTAACATAGTTTCTTTTAATGGAGCATGGTTTAGTTGGTACTCCGGGTTCTCCTAGTTCATTTGGTATTCCACCTTTAAAAGTATAATTGGCAAGCATGGTGGAAATTTCAGCTTCCGGTATCTTTCTTTAATTTGTAACAATATCTTTCATATACTTAGCATAAAGATTCATTTTAAGCATATCAGTCAAACGCATACGCAAAAAGATAGGTCTAATCATTTCAGCAAAGTGTGCAAAATCCTCATCATCCTTTTTCTTGGATGGTTTAGGACGAAAAGGCATGGGTTTCTGAACCCATGGTTCTCTTTTTTTACCGTGCTTCCTAGCAACGAAGTCTCTCTTATCATAACGTTGGTTCTTTGATTGTGGGTTATCAAGATGAACGGCAGGTTCAATCTCTACATCATTATTATTTCTAGGTTGAGCATCAATATGAACATCATCATTAACATTATTACTAGGTTCATGTTCAGTACCAGATTGTGTTTCAGCATCAGAGAATATCATTGGGATTGTCAGGTGTGTCAACAATAGGTTTACTAGAAGCATGCAAAGTCCTATCATTTTTATTTTTCTTCGTCTTAGAAGGACTAGGTGCATCAACATTAGTTCTTTGAGAATCTTGCACAACTCTCTTAGTGTGGCCCTCAGGATACAAAGGTTCCTGAGTCATTTTACCCCCTCTAGTCATAACTCTGACAGCATTATCATTTTTCTTATTATTTAATTCATTAAGCAAATCATCTTGTGCTTTAAGCACTTGTTCTACCTGAGTGGTAACCATAGAAGCATGTTTAGTAATAAGTTTAAGGTCACCTTTAACTCTAGACATATAATCACTCAAGTGTTCAACCATATAAGCATTACATTTCAATTGTCTACCAACATAAGCATTGAAGTTTTCTTGTTTAACAATAAAATTATCAAACTCATCCAAGCATTGGCTAGCAGACTTATTACGAGGAATATCACCTTCATCAAATCTATAGAGAGAATTGACCTTTACTACCTGTGTCGGGTTATTAAGACCATGTATTTCTTCAATAAGTGGTGAATTCTTAACATATTCAGCTTTAATACCATTTTCTTTCATAGATTTCTTTGCCTCTTGTGTATCTTCAGGACTAAGAAATAGAATACCCCTTTTCTTCTTAGGAGTTGGTTCAGGAAGTGTCCAATCATTATCATTACTCAATATATTATTCAATAGCAATTCAGCTTGCTCAACAGTTCTTTCCCTGAAAACACAACCAGCACAACTATCCAGGTGGTCTCTGGAAGCATCGGTTAGTCCATTATAAAAGATATCAAGTATTTCATTTTTCTTGAGAGGATGATCAGGCAAAGCATTAAGTAATCGGAGAAGCCACCCCCAAGCTTGTGGGAGACTCTCTTCTTCAATTTGCAAAAAAATATATATTTCCCTTAAGGCAGCTTGTTTCTTATGAACGGGGAAATATTTAGCAGAGAAGTAATAAATCATAGCCTGGGGACTACGCACACAACCAGGAGCAAGAGAATTAAACCATATTTTAGCATCACCCTTTAATGAGAACGGAAATAACTTAAGGATATAGTAGTAACGAATTTTTTCCTCATGAGTGAATAGGGTGGCTATATCATTCAATTTAGTAAGATGTGCCACAACAGTTTCAGATTCATAAAAAGGATCAGATTCAACCAAAGTAATTAACTCAGGATCGATAGAGAAATCATAATCCTTATCAGAAATACAGATAGGTGAAGTAGCAAAAGCAGGGTCATATTTCATTCTAGCATTCAAAGACTTTTCTTTCAGCTTAGCTAACAGTTTCTTAAGATCATATCTATCTTTGGAAGCAAAAAGGTCTCTAGCAGTTTCTTCATCTATAACATAACCCTCCAGCACATCACGTAATTCATATCTAGGGGGAGAATCTTCATCATCACTTTCATCAATATTATCTGTTTCAATAATTTCATTTTCTCTAACCCTAGCAAGTTGTTCATCAAGAAATTCACCTAATGGCACGGTATTATCAAGCATAGAAGTAGTTTCATTATAAGCATCATGCATAGCAGAAGTGGCATCATCAATAACATGTGACATATCAAAATCAATAACAGGTGTAGGTGTCGCAAATTTACTCATAACAGAAGGTAAATCAAGTGCAGAGCTAGATGGCAGTTCCTTACCTCCCCTCGTAGTTGAGGGAAAAATATTGGTTCTTTCATCTTTCAAGTTCCTCATAGTGATCAACAGATATAAATTACAAGTGACTCAAAGAATAGAGCTATGCTCCTTGGCAATGGCGCCAGAAAATAGTCTTTATAACCCACAAGTATAGGGGATCGCAACAGTTCTCGAGGTAGAGTATTCAACCCAAATTTATTGATTCGACACAAGGGGAGCCAAAGAATATTCTCAAGTATTAGCAGTTGAGTTGTCAATTCAACCACACCTGAAAGACTTAATATCTGCAGCAAAATATTTAGTAGCAAAGTAGTACGGAAGTAACGGTAATGGTGGCAAAAGTAACAGTAGCAGTTTTTGTAGCAATCGTAACAGTGGCAACGGAAAAGTAACTCAGCAAAGATCAATATGTGAAAAGCTCATAGGCAATGGATCAATGATGTATAATTATGTCAGATGCAATTCCTCATGCAACAGTTATAACATAGGGTGACATAGAACTAGCTCCAGTTCATCAATGTAATGTAGGCATGTATTCCGAATATAGTCATACATGCTTATGGAAAAGACCTTGCATGACATCTTTTGTCCTACCCTCCCGTGGCAGCGGGGTCCTATTGGAAACTAAGGGATATTAAGGCCTCCTTTTAATAAAGTACCGAACCAAAGCATTAACACTTAGTGAATACATGAACTCCTCAAACTACGGTCATCACCGGGAGTGGTCCCGATTATTGTCACTTCGGGGTTGCCGGATCATAACACATAGTAGGTGACTATTGACTGGCAAGATAGGATCAAGAACTCACATATATTCATGAAAACGTAATAGGTTCAGATCTGAAATCATGGCACTCGGGCCCTAGTGACAAGCATTAAGCATAGCAAAGTCATAGCAACATCAATCTTAGAACATAATGGATACTAGGGATCAAACCCTAACAAAACTAACTCGATTACATGGTAAATCTCATCCAGCTCATCACCGTCCAGCAAGCCTACGATGATATTACTCACGCACGATGGTGAGCATCATGAAATTGGTGATGGAGGATGGTTGATGATGACGATGGCGATAGGTTCCCCTCTCCGGAGCCCCGAACGGACTCTAGCTCAGCCCTGCCGAGGAATATTAGGGCTTGGCGGCGGCTACGTATCGTAAAATGCGATGAATCCTTCTCTTTGATTTTTTTTCTCCCCAAACGTGAATATATGGAGTTAGGGTTGAGGTCGGTGGAGTCCCAGGGGGCCCACGAGGCAGGGGGCGTGCCCCATGGGGGGCGCCCTGCACCCTCGTGGACAGGGTGTGGGCCCCCTGATGCCGATTCTGTCGCCAGTATTTTTTATTAATTCCAAAACATGTCTCCATGGATTTTCAGGTCATTCCGAGAACTTCTATTTCTGCACAAAAATAACACCATGGCAATTCTGCTGAAAACAGCGTCAATACGGGCTTGTTCCATTCAAATCTTGTAAGTTAGAGTCCAAAACAAGGGCAAAAGTGTTTGGAAAAGTAGATACATTGGAGACGTATCATATAACTCTTTTGTGATGCGTTTGTTGGGATCTGATGAACTTTGAGTTTATGATCAGTCATATCTTTTTATATCCATGAAAGTTATTTGAGTTTCTTTGATCTCTTATATGCATGATTGCTTATAGCCTGATATTTATTCTCCGATATTTGGGTTTTGTTTGGCCAACTTGATCTATTCATCTTGCAATGGGAAGAGGTGATTTGTAGTGGGTTTGATCTTATGGTGCTTGATCTCAGTGACAAAAGGGAAACAACACGTATGTATCATTGCTACTAAGGATAAAACTATGGGGTCTATCTCTATGTAGATAGATCTTGTCTACATCATGTCATCGTTCTTATTGCATTACTCTGTTTTTCCATGAACTTAATACACTAGATGGATGCTGGATAGCGGTCGATGTGTGGAGTAATAGTAGTAGATGCAGGCAGGAGTCAGTCTACTAATCTTGGACGTGATGCCTATATAATGATCATTACCTAGATATCGTCATGAGTATTTGAAGTTCTATCAATTTCCCAACAATAATTCGTTTACCCACCGCTTTGCTATTTTTCTCAAGAGAAGCCACTAGTGAAACCTACGGCCCCTGGGTCTTCTTTCTCATATATCTGCCTTTGCGATCTATTTTCCTTTGCTTTTATTTTCAGATTTACTAAACCAGAAACCCGAAAATACCTTGCTGCAATTTATTCTTATTTATTTATTTGGTGTTCGATCTATCAATCTAGTACAAATTTACCTCACGTCTGTTTGCCTATCTTGAGGCGTCGTACCCCGGAAGGGATTGACAACCCCTTTAACACGTCGGGTTGCGAGATGTTGTTATTTGTGTGCAGATGTTGTTTTATGCTGTGTTGCTTGGTTCTCCTACTAGTTCAATAACCTTGGTTTCATATATGAGGGAAATACCTACCACCGCTGTGCCGCATCATCCCTTCCTCTTTGGGGAAATACCGACGTAGCTTCAAGCGACATCAAAAGGAATTTCTGGCACCGTTGTCGAGGAGGATCTTCAACATATACCAGGTTCCTAATCACAAATCTCATATCCTTGCAATTTACATTATTTTCCATTTGCCTCTCATTTTCCTCTCCCCCACTACACAAAAAAATGTCGTTTTATTCGCCCCTCATTCTCCGTTCGCCGTTTTCTCGTCAGATTTATCCTTTGCTTGCAATCATGAGTGATTTCGGTATGGCACCAACATATGATGGCCTTACTCCTAAGATTGGACATACGGGCAATCTGGATGCTAAAGCTTTTATCTTAGGGCAAGGGAACATTATGCGAAAAGAACGTATCCAAGAATTTTTCAATTGTGTTGGGAATCTAAGTCTTGATGATGCTCCTATAACTAAAACTACTAGATCTTATGCAGATGCTATTTTAGCACTAGTTCTGAAACTTGAAAGTAAATTTATTAGTCCCCATCCTACTTTGCAAAGATTGTTTTTTGAGCTTCCTGTTATAAACAATCCTAGAGCTAAAAAGTTGGCCACTCTTGTCCTTATGAATAAATTTGACTACATAATACGGGAAGCTAGGGAATTTTTTTTATGGTATGAATCATGAAAAACCTGTGATAGATTAAATTCTCTACAATAGTGATTATGCTTTAAGACACTTGCTGGGGGATAATAAAATCTTTGATGAGAATCTTAAAAAGGAAGTCCCCGTTCTAGATATATTCCAACAAGTTTTCAATAATGTAAATCAACATTACTCTTGGATTGTTGCGGGAAATCAAAAAGGGTATGATGAACATCAACTTAGGAATGCTAAGGTTTCTATGGATAATGTCTTTTATGTTGTGTTCACAAAACCCCATGATGAACACACATCTAAGAAGGTTAAGAAGAAGGATGACACAAATTAGATCCTTGCTTTATGCCTAGCTAAGGGCGTAAAACTATAGCGCTTGTTGGGAGGCAAATCAACGAATAAATTTTATTTTTGCTTTCTGTTCTTGAGTGTTAACACAATTATGCTACTGTTATGATTGTGTTTTTATGTTTTAATTAGTGTTTGTGCCAAGTAAAACCTTTAGGATCTTCTTGGGTGATAATTGTTTGATCTTGCTGAAAAAACAGAAACTTTTATGCCCACGAAAATAATTTTCATGTTTTACCAGAGAGCAATAAAATACCCATTCCACTTGCAGTTGATCATTATACAAATTTGTCAAGTCTTCCTAATTTTTCGGAATTTTTGGAGTTACATAAGTATTCGAAATAGTCAGATTGCTACAGACTGTTCTGTTTTGACAGATTCTGTTTTCTTTGTGTTGTGTGCTTATTTTGATGGATCTATGGTTTTCTTTGATGACTTTTTGCCATAGAAAAGTTGGAATACAGTAGATATAATACAAGAACAAAATATGAATTGGTTTGATACAGTACTTATAGTACTGATTTATTATTCTTACACTAACGGATCTCACGAGGTTTTGTTGAGTTTTGTGTGATTGAAGTTTTTAAGTTTTGGGTTATCTTATGATGGATGAAGGAATAAAGGATTGAAGAGCCTAAGCTTGGGAATGCCCCGGCATGCCAAGCTATTATCCAAAAATGAGCAACCAACTAAGCTTGGGGATGCCCCCGAGTGGCATCCCCTCTTTCTTCTAACGACCATGGGTATTTTACTTGAAGCTATACTTTTATTCGTCACATGATATGTGTTTTGGTTGGAGCGTCTTTTATGATATGAGTCTTTGCTTGTTTTATTTTGTGTCTTAAGTCATCAATCCTTTCTGGACACACCTATTTGGGAGAGCCAAAATTATGTCATGACTTGTTAGAATTGCTCTCTATGCTTCACTTAAATTATTATGAGCTATGGAACTGCTCTAGTGCTTCACTTATATCTTTTTTTAGCATGGTGTGCTTTAGTATTTTTGAAGAAATGCTCTCTTGCTTCACTTAGATTTATTTGAGAGTTAGTAAAAAAAATTGCAAGAAATTCTCTCTTGTTTCACTTAAATTAATTTGAGAGAAAGAAATATTATGCTCATGATATTCACTTATATTTTTTTGAGCTTATGAAATGCAACACATGAAAATTAGTCCCAAAGTGATAGATATCCAAGAAGGATATAATAAAAACTTTCATGAAGATCATTGGACAAAATAAACTTGATTCTTAGTAATAGTTTTGAGATATGATGATGTGATATGTGAGTCATCTTGATGAGTAATTTTGCTTTAGTAAGAATATTGGTGTTAAGGTTTGTGCTTCCCTATGCATGTACGAAACTCAATAGTTATGCAATGAAATTATATCCTACTTATGGTGCATTATTCCGTGTTAGTTATGCTTAATGCTCGCTTATGAGATTATTCGTTTCTTAGTTGGTCACTTCCCAATCTTTTGCTAGCCTTCATTTTGCACTAAGTATGATCTCTACTTGTGCTTCCAAAAACCATTAAACCAGTTTTATCACATGAGTCCACTATATCTACCTATATGCGATATTCTTTTGCCGTTCTAAGCAAATTTGTATGTTCCATTTCTAATTTTCAAAATAAACTTCTCTTTTGTGTGTTTGTTTCGCTCGCGGGGCGGTGAGGGGTGGCTAATATTTTCCATGCTAGATGTGTTACTCTCATGATGAGTGTTTATTCACTTGTCATTGCACGAGAGTAAGGCAAATGTATTAGGGATGCCCAGTCCCGAAATGCAAAAATGAATTTACTTTATGTTGTCAAATAATATATTCCTTGGAAAGTGTTGGTATGGAGGGCACCCGTGGATACGGTTAGCCATGGAAACTGAAAGTATGGTGGAAAAAGGAATAAACTTTATTTTCTGTTTGGGAACCGCCTGTGATATATCTATGCATGGAAAGTGTTGGGAACTCTAAGTCGTTTTCATTGGTGGGATGGATACACCTCCTAAAATGTTTTTATCTCTAAGTTTTTCGCCTTGAGCTCTGGCACCTCTACAAATGCCTACTTCCCTATGCGAAGGTCCTATCTTTTACTTTATGCAATTTTTATTTTGAAATTGAATCTCCATCTTCTCTTACAAAAGGACCAAGTAGGAGACAATATGATCGTACTTGACTATTGGACATAGCTGTCGGCACTCTGGGAATGGAGGTCCCGAGACTTGCCTGCTTGCGGCCCATGGCGTGGCTCCTCTAGCGGCCTACTATGTCCCATCTTGACCAGCAAACACTCAAGACCCTCGCGAGGGGCCAAGCCTCGCGAGGCGGACGACACCAGACCTCCGCAGGGGCAGCCTTACTAGGCTGGCTTGCGAGGAGCGGAGAGATAAAGGTGAGGGGAACCTCATGAGGTTCCCGTGACGTGAGCCATGACGACCAAGGCCAGGCGGGTGTCAGGCGGGCGCCAGCGGTCATAGAGCACCAGTTGCATCTTTGATGCTAAAGGAGCAGGCGCAGGCGAGGAGTCCTGAGGCATAAGGCAAAGGTTTCTATATCGGTGCAACGAGACCAAGACCAGCAGGACGGCAGGACGGAGGTCCTCGCGGAGCCCATGACGGCGTCACCACCAGAGCCTTTGGCAGGAAAAGACGACCTTTTGTCAGGATAGCTTGCACTAGCTGTCCCCCTTCAAATTGGCCGTTGTGGGATCCCTTCCTGCCTAATATTTGGGAGGAGGACCAGGGCCTCTATAAATAGGACTAGCCACCACCAGGGACGGGGCATGGGATCCATTCCACCCTCATACGCACCAGCTCACCGAGCTTAAGAACACCTCTCCTCAGGCGGCTGTTCTTCCCTTGTACTTGTTCATCCTCAGCCTACAAGGCAATCCACCACACCACACTGGAGTAGGGTATTACACCACATCGGTGGCCCAAACCAGTATAAACTCTTGTGTCCCTTGTTCTTCGAGTTCGACGAGCTGAGCTTTGAGATCGTGGTGAGTGAGTGAGCTAGGGGGAAGGAGATATCTTCGTGCGCACCCCAGAGTTCGAACCTTAAGGGTTTTGCCGGAACCATAAATCCGACATTTGGCGCGCGAGGTAGGCAGTGCGCCGAAGCTTTCCTTCCGTAGATCCACGCTCCACCGTATCCATGCTTTGTCCCCATGCCAGGCGTTGCTCCATTGGTCGGGGCGACGGGCACCCACTATGGCGTTAGGGGGCTAAGAGCTTTCACCCCTGCCTTGTGGCGGGTGCAGTGGCCGTGCAAGTTCAATCCAGAGATGCCGCCTCGCTAAGACGACGTGGCGGATCCATCGGCCTTCCTGCTGACATACGAGGAGGCCGTCCTGGAAGCGGGAGGTGACGACAAGGTCATGGCCGACTTGTGACGCCCCAAGACCGATAGGCCAGGTGTCTTCCAGTTATTTGTTTTTGTTTCCATGTCATTCGCTTGCGTGTTGCATCTTGTCATGTCGTCCTGTGCATTGCATCATCATGTTTTCAAAACCTGCATCCGACCGGGTTCCCCCAGTTCCTTCTGTTGTCCGTTCTGAGCCTAGCCACACTTGCACGCGCCCGTGGCATGTCCGAAATAGTATTTTATAAGTGGCCGGAAAATGTTCTCGGATTGGGTTGAAAGTTTGCGTGTGGTCTTATAATAGTGTAGATAGACCGCCTGTCAAGTTTCATCGCATTCGGAGTTCGTTTGATAGCCCAACCGTTAAACTATAACGGCATTATAGCCGGGCACACGTCGGACGTTTTCGGTCTCCAGAAACAGTCGTCGGGCCTCTCTCTCTTCTCTCCTCTCAGCCCACTACCATGCACCGTCAGGCCCTACCTAAACTCTCTCGTCAACCCGCGGCCCTCCTCGCGCGCGCGCCCAAAAGCTGTCCCGGACCCGACTCGGGCAGTCATCACCGTTGGATCCGGATCATCCCCAAACATCTACAAAATATCACCGTTTTATTATTTGGACTCCCTAGCCTATTCTTTCTGAACCGTCCGATTTCGATCGGATGATCCAAACTCCCCCTTTTCCTTATATTTATGGACCACCACCTACCAAATCAACCTAACCCTAAAATCTAGGAGCCTTGTCCCTCCACCGCCACCTACCTGCCTTTTCCTCTCTCTCGGGATCCATCCCTTTGCCACTTGGTCTCTCCTTGGATCCATCGCCGACCAATCCCCACCGGAATCCTTTCGATCCAATCCATGCACCGATCCATCCAACCACCACAGCCCACACAGAACCCCTGTTCCCCTCATCGTGAGCCAGTGAGAGAAGCTCCATGTCGCCTCCTGCCTCGTGCCGTCCCCGCCGCCCCGGCAAACCACATCTCCGGCGACCATTACCAGATGAGCGTCGCCCCCTTCTTCTCCTTCTCGTGCTCCTCCCGTTTCTCCCTCTCTCATCTCTCTCTGTTCTCCTTTCTCTGTCGACAGGAGCACCCCGCGCCATGGCCTCGCTGAGCTTTGCCCGCACCAGCGCCTCAAGCCTCCACCGTTCGGATCCGTCCTCCTCGACCCTGCCGTCGCCTTCCTTCGCTGCCCTGGCCCGTTCCCGGCCGGTTCCCGCCGGCGACGCCCCGCCCTGGACCCACTCATCTCTGCCGCCACGGCAGCTCTGAACCTCGCTCCCTGCTGCAGTGTGTTCTTCAGAGACGAGAGCAGAGCCGCCTCGTCCCGTTCGCGTTGACCGAGCCTCGAACCCTGCTTAGCTCGCCGGAACCTTCTGGCCGACCGGAGCTGCCGTCCTCGCCTGGATCCGTGCCGTCTACAGCCGCGCCAAGACGTCGCCGCTGCTCTGCTTCTTCTTGAGCAGAGGAGCGCCCGCAAACCTGTGCCTCGCCCGCTTGTCTGCCCGCGTTGACCGCGTCGGCGCCCTGTCGGCCCGTGGACCCCACCTCTTGCCGCTTCAGGCCGCCGCACCTGTAGTCCCTCGCCTCGCCGCCCCTCTACCTCGCTCGCCGGAGTGTTGCTCCCAGCCGCCGCGCCCCTGCTTCCTCTACGGTGAAGACGAGCGGGTTGACTCCCTCCAGTTTGACCGAGCAGCCTCCCTACTCGTGTGGGCTACACAGATCCAGCCTGCCCCACCACTGCTTGGACTGGGCTGAAGCCCATGGTGAGCACCACCAAATCCCCTAGCCCTGTGTGCACTGTTGGCCCGATCACAGATTCGACGCGTTTCTATTTTTTTCCTGTTCTGGGATTTAGCTATTATCCAGAAACTACAGTTTTGCAGTTTAGCCCCTAAACTTCATGCATTTAATAACTTCACAATCGTGCATCGGATCTAAATAAATTGTATATGAAAGTTGCTTAGAATCTTGTCTAGTTTAATAATTTGCAACTTTCATGCATGTTTGAAATGTTTAAATGCTCTTTGGTTAAATTTGCTCCTATGTCATGTTAAAATGATTTAATTCATAACTAATCAACCATAGCTCAGATTTAAATAATCTTTATATCTAAATGGGGTAGAAAAATGCCTAGTTTAACATGGTGGCATCACTTTGCATGTTTAACAACTATTTAATATGATTTAGGGAAGAACAGTATCAAACCTAATATATGCATATGAGGATTTTCCAGAAGTGTTGTTCGTTGTTTCCGGCCTCTTTTAAACTTGACTAGGAAGGTAGTTTTACTTTGCCTAACCTCTTGCCTTGTTTAACAACATTTAATATTTTTGAGTACATAAACGAGAGAGAACTAAATAATGGATTGTGGTGTTTTGTCAATATGCATCCCGGTGCATATTGAGCTCCACTTAAGTTGTAGTGTTGTTTGTGCACTTTGCCATGCCATGCCTCATTAAACCGGACATGCATCATACTTGATTGTGCATCATGCCTTGGTTATGTGTTGGTTGTTTACTATGTTGTGTGCTTCTTTCCGGTGTTGCTTCTTCGGGTTGGTTCTGATAATGTTGCATTTGTGAGGATCCATTCAACTACGTCTGTTTGCCTTCTTGATGGACTCGTTCTTCTTCCGTGCGGGATCTCAGGCAAGATGACCATACCCTCGAAATCACTTCTATCTTTGCTTGCTAGTTGCTCGCTATTTTGCTATGCCTATGCTGCGATACCTACCACTTGCTTATCATGCCTCCCATATTGTTAAGCCAAGCCTCTAACCCACCTTGTCCTAGCAAACCGTTGTTTGGCTATGTTACCGCTTTGCTCAGCCCCTCTTATAGCGTTGTTAGTTGCAGGTGAAGATTGGAGCTTGTCCCATGTTTGGAACATGGTTATTTTTTTGGGATATCACAATATCTCTTATTTAATTAATGCATCTATATACTTGGTAAAGGGCGGAAGGCTCGGCCTTATGCCTGGTGTCTTGTTCCACTCTTGCCGCCCTAGTTTTCGTCATATCGGTATTATGTTCCCGGATTTTGCGTTCCTTACACGATTGGGTTATAATGGGAACCCCTTGACAGTTCGCTTTGAATAAAACTCGTCCAGCAAGGCCCAACCTTGCTTTTACCATTTGCCTCACCACCACCTACTTTTCCCTTGGGAGTCGCGCTCCCGAGGGTCATCTTTATTTTAACCCCCTCCCCCCGGGCCAGTGCTCCTCTGAGTGTTGGTCTGAACCGAGTAGACTGCGGGGCCACCTCGGGGCAACTTGAGGGTTGGTTTTACTCGTAGGATGTCTCATCTGAGTGTGCCCTGAGAACGAGACATGTGTAGCTCCTATCAGGATTTGTCGGCACATTCGGGTGGCTTTGCTGGTCTTGTTTTACCATTGTCGAGGATGTCTTGTAACCGGGATGCCGAGTCTGACCGGATTGTCTTGGGAGAAGGAATATCCTTCGTTGACCGTGAGAGCTTGTGATGGGCTAAGTTGGGACACCCCCGCAGGGATGGAACTTTCGAAAGTCATGCCCGCAGTTATGGGCAGATGGGAATTTGTTAATGTCCGGTTGTAGAAAACCTAAACCCTAACTTAAATAAAACGCATCAACCGCGTGTGTAGCCGTGATGGTCTCTTCTCGGCGGAGTCCGGGAAGTGAACACGGTGTTGGAGTTATGTTTGACGTAGGTTGTTATAGGATCACTTCTTGATCATAGTTTCTCGACCGTGCCTTTGCCTTCTCTTCTCGCTCTCATTTGCGTATGTTAGCCACCATATATGCTAGTCGCTTGCTGCAGCTCCAAGTCATACCTTTTACCCTTCCTATAAGCTTAAATAGTCTTGATCACGAGGGTGTGAGATTGCTGAGTCCCCGTGACTCACAGATACTTCCAAAACCAGCTTGCAGGTGCCGAGGATACCGTGAAGATGACGCAACCAAGCTCAAAGAGGAGCTCTATGAAGATCTTGTCCTTTGTGTTGTTTCGTTCTAGTCGATCAGTAGTGGAGCCCAGTTGGGGTCGATCGGGGATCTGTAGCATTAGGGATAGTCTTCTTTTATTTTGGTTCCGGAGTCGGACCTTGATTGTATCTGATTGTTGTAATGCTTTATTCATGTATTGTATGAAGTGGCAATTGTAAGCCAACTATGTATCTCTTTCTCTTATGTATTACATGGGTTCTGTGAAGATTACCTCACTTGCGACATTGCTTACAATGCGGTTATGCCTCTAAGTCGTGCTTCGACACGTGGGAGATATAGCCGCATCGTGGGCGTTACAAGTTCGTAACCAGAGCCTTCCCCGACCTTAGGAGCCCCCTGCTTGACTGAATCGCTGGCGTTGTTGAGTCTAGAAAAATGTTTTGAGTCATTTAGGATTATATATATCAGAGAGTTAGGAATTCTTTTTACTCCTCAGTCCCTTTGTCGCTCTGGTGAGGCATCCTGACATAGAGTTTGGACTCTTCTCTTCTCAAATTTTTTTAGGATCACGCGAGTATCTTGGAATCGTTCCGATGGTTTTCTGATGAGAACATTGTTCTTGGTGCCTCCTGACATTTAGGGGTTGTGGCAGTGTCCCGGGGAGTTGAGCTCCGTGGTGTTGTCGTCACAATTTTATCATTGAGATTCTGGAATACCTAAGTTTGGCCGACATCGAAAATCTCTTTTATGCAGTTGTTGGTGAGATAACCTCGACGCCACCCAGTACTGGGGCGGGAGTTTGGGAGTATTGCCATAACTCGTATAATGGATGCTTTTCGAAGGTTGAGGTAAATGATTTCCGAAGGTTTCTTGGTTATGTGTTGAAGGATGGATACAACTGGATGTAGGATTTGCTAGTTTTGGGTGAGATATTATGCTTCCCCTATATCCCCAATACCTGATTGCATAACCGGAAAATTTCGGGAGTTTATAAGTGGGAATTCAAGTAGCTCCAAGGATATCTTTCCGACAGATGTATGATATGAAATTGGGGTTCGGCGTCTAGTGGTCCGCCTATCCACGGTTGATTTTACAGTGGTCTCATTGTGTCTTAAAGAGTCCTTGGCTATGCTGACTCGGGGACGCTTCGTATGTCATGTGCACTACCTTGTACATGATGGTGATGTACGATCGAGCCCGTGCAGGCCCCACCACGAAAACTTCGGACGAAATCTCTATCATATGTTTGTTCCGGCTTATTCTGCAAGCCAATCCTTTTTTTTGTTTTCAGTTGTGGTATTCGAGTTTCTTCGAAGTCAAATGTTGATTCCATACCTTGCCTAAGCGGTGTTCTCATGTTCTTATGTGATACTAATCCTTCTCGATCATCGAGTTTGTCATGTCAATCCTTATCAGCCGGTGCGATTCTCTTCAAGATGATCCTATCATTTGTCTCATCCGTAATATCAAATCCAAGTCTTCTCAACGTTGTTTGTTTCATTCGTCCCAAGCTGCCTTTGTTTTTCCCGCCCTCCCACCCTTTTTCTTCAAGGACTCAGATCTCTAACCGAGTATCCTCTTATTCATGTGAAGTCTCTCCATTCTTTTGCGTCAATATTTTTACCCGGTGGTTCTCATCAAGATGTTCTACTAGTTCAGCATTCCTCGTTTCTTTTTCTTCTCCGGTGGTTTCAATTCAAGCGTTATTGATCATATCTTTTTCCTCGTTTCAAATACCTTCTCTTGCCGGTGCACCTCTTAATCATCCACTTCTCACTATTCAATTGTTCCGGAGTGTTCAAGATATCTCGAAGATTCGTGTTTCCACTCTGCAGTTGTTCAATATCTTCGAGGACGTTCTCTCATTCAAGCCTTTTAATTCAACCGGTGCATTCTCTCTTTTAAATCGTTCTACGGTGTTTCTTTTGAGTGGGCCCTAACCCACATGTCTTTTCCCGGGATCTTACTTGACTCTTCTTATTTTCCCGGAGCTATCCTCAAATTTCTTTTCGAAGTTTGACGTAAGAATGATTTATCATCAGTCAAAGGCCTTTCTCCAAGATCGGTTAAATTATTTTCATCGTTGGTTCAACCTTTCTATTTTTCATCCTGGAGTATCTCAACAATTTGGTGGTGTTTCCTGTCGTAATTCTCACATTTTGAAGACAGAAGAAGATTTTTTCCTCCAAACCATATCCGTTCTCTCAAAGATTCATGGTTCTAGCCTTTTGCCACCCTCTCATAATTGTTTTTGATTGTGAGAATTCTTCTTACCCATCCGGAGCAATTCAAGAGTCTTCTCAGTTTGTTATCCGGAGTCCATCAATTCAGGTTTATTCATTCTCAGCTGTCAGTTATCATTCTCCAATCTTATCGGTGCATCGTTCAAGTGATTTCTAATCAGTTCGTGATCCCTTCGTTCTCATGTATCTAGATTGTATCAAGTATCTTTGTTCATTTCACAATTCTTACCCGGTGATTAATCCCTTTACTTCATTCATTTTTCAATTCTTATGGTGGTTCGTTCAAGATCTCTCTTCCTTGGTTATCATATCAATTCATTCGTTCTTCCAAATCCTAACGGTGGTTCGTGGAAGACATTCTCAAGTTTATGTTATATCTCTCTTAATCTTTTCTACGAGAATAAGTAATATGGCAAATCCGTTGATTGTCATCAATTTAATTGGTGAAGGATAAGCATAATGTAATTCTTATTCTTGTTTCATCGAGTGAACTCAATTCCCTATTCCGGAGGCTCATCAAATTCCTGATTTCAATTGTTTCATCTTCTCTTTTTCCCGGAGTTCCAACCTTTTTCAATTATTTCACCACGAAGATTCATCTAAATCGGTACAAGGATTCACCTTGTGTTTTCAACTTCTCTTTCCTTCTGTTTGATCATTCTTTTGTTTAACGGAGTTCTTCATGAAGGTTCTACATGATGGTTCATCAAGGATTTAATTCCTTCTCGAAGTGTTCATCAACATTCTTTTTAGAGGAGCTCAAGCTTCTTCATCTTGCAATCTGGAGTGCAATCCTTTTTACCATATCATTGGAGGTGGTATTATGTCATTCTTGATAATTTGAGTTCATGTTTCATGATTCACATGTTGTTAAGAATGAGATATTTTAAACCCATCAATCTCTTCATTGGAGTTATCTTGTGTCATGTTTCACGTAAAGCCTTCCCTAAGGATTGTTGCTATTTATGGTGCTTATAAATGATCCAAGTTCTTCATTCATCCTCCCGGTGAAATAAGTTTCTCGTCTGCTTGTCCATATCAATCCAATGTTTTGGTTTCCGTTAGTGGCAGAATTTCAGCTCATAGTTTTGAGATGTTTTCCATAAGCGCACTACAACCTTTCTCTTTTTGTTGTTGGTTTTTCCAACAACTCCGTTCGACCCTTCTCCTAAAGTTGCTTCTTCAAACTCATTTGTGGTAGGAATTGTCATTTTCTTCTCCGTCCCTTTATCCCAACAATCTAGCTTCTATTCTTTTGTTCCGGAAGCTTTGTGATGTTGCTCTTTTCACCCATCGTCTCGTTTGGTCAAAGATCATGTTCTTTTCGTGCTTATCCATTTAACCGGAGTGTCATGTCCTTCATTCAAGTTCTCTCATCTTATCAAGTTGTGCATCCCTTCTCAATCGGAGTGCTGTCTAAAATCGTTCTTACCCATTGTGCCATTCTTTCAATAGTTCCGGAGGTAGTGTGTTGTTGATTTCATCAAGTATCCTCTCATCTTGTCAAGTTCTTGTTAATTCCTTCCATTTTCAGTCGGAGTGCTGTCCAAATTATATCATTATTAATCCTTCTCTATCTTGACTTAACCGGAGTGGTTTCAATATATATCTTGCCCTTCAACATCAAGGTTTTTCGCAATGATCTTTGTCCCTCTTTTCTAATGAAGTGTTTTCGACTTTGTTCACCTTCGTTGTATTCTTTTCTCAAATTTGTTCAACCTTGCAAGGTTCTTTGGTTTCACTCATTTGTCAAAGAGGCAACATAGTTTCACCTTAGCTCTTGCTCTTCCTTTCCCCTCCGGTGCCATCCCTAGGATCTCGGGTCGAGATCCTCTCGTAGTGGTGGAGTGTTGTGACGCCCCGAGACCGATGCGCCAGGTGTCTTCAAGTTATTCATTTTTGTTGCCATGTCATTCGCTTGCGTGTTGCATCTTGTCATGTCATCCTGTGCATTGCATCATCATGTTTTCAAAACCTGCATCCGTCCGGGTTCCCCCCAGTTCCTCCTGTTGTCCATTCTGAGCCCAGCCACACTTGCATGCGCCCGCGGCATGTCCGAAATAGTATTTTATAAGTGGCCGGAAAATGTTCTCGGATTGGGTTGAAAGTTGGCGTGTGGTCTTATTGTAGTGTAGATAGACCGCCTGTCGAGTTTCATCGCATTCGGAGTTCATTTGATAGCCCAACCGTTAAACTATAGCGGCATTATAGCCAGGCACACGTCGGACGTTTTCGGTCTCCGGAAACAGTCGCCGGGCCTCTCTCTCTTCTCTCCTCTCAGCCCACTACCACTCACCGTCAGGCCCTACCTAAACTCTCTCGTCATCCCGCGGCCCTCCTTGCGCGTGCGCCCGAAAGCTGTCCCGGACCCGACCCGGGCAGCCGTCACCGTTGGATCCGGATCATCCCCAAACATCTATAAAATATCACCATTTTATTATTTGGACTCCCTAGCCTATTCTTTCTGAATCGTCCGATTTCGATCGGATGATCCAAACTCCCCCTTTTCTTTATATTTATAGACCACCACCTACCAAATCAACCTAACCCTAAAATCTAGGAGCCTTGTCCCTCTGCCGCCACCTACCTGCCTTTTCCTCTCTCTCGGGATCCATCCCGTCGCCACTTGGTCTCTCCTTGGATCCATCGCCGACCAATCCCCACCGGAATCCATTCGATCCAATCCATGCACTGATCTATCCAACCACCATAGCCCACGTAGAACCCCTGTTCCCCTCATCGTGAGCCAGGGAGAGAAGCTCCCTGTCGCCTCCTGCCTCGTGACGTCCCCGCCGCCCCGGCAAACCACATCTCCGGCGACCATTACCAGATGAGAGTCGCCCCCTTCTTCTCCTTCCCGTGCTCCTCCCGTTTCTCCCTCTCTCATCTCTCTCTTTTCTCCTTTCTCTGTCGACAGGAGCACCCCGCGCCATGGCCTCGCTGAGCTTTGCCCGCACCAGCGCCTCAAGCCTCCACCGTTCGGATCCGTCCTCCTCGACCCTGCCATCGCCTTTCTTCGCCGCCCTGGCCGGTTCCCGCCGGCGACGCCCCGCCCTGGACCCGCTCGTCTCTGCTGTTGTGGCAGCTCTGAACCTCGCGCACCGCCGCAGTGTGTTCTTCAGAGACGAGAGCAGAGTCGCCTCGTCCCGTTCGCGTTGACCGAGCCTCGAACCCTGCTTCGCTCGCCGGAACCTTCTGGCCGAACGGAGCCGCCGTCCTCGCCCGGATCCGCACCGCCTGCAGCCCCGCCAAGACGCCGCCGCTGCTCTGCTTCTTCTTGAGCAGAGGAGCGCCAGCAAACCTATGCCTCGCCCGCTCGTCTACCCGCGTTGACCGCGTCGGCGCCCTGTCGGCCCATGGACCCCACCTCTTGCCGCTCCAGGCCGCCGCACCTGTAGTCCCTCGCCTCGCCGCCCCTCTGCCCCAGTCGTCGGAGTGTTTCTCCCAGCCGCCGCGCCCCTGCTTCCTCTACGGTGAAGACGAGCGGGTTGACTGCCTCCAGTTTGACCGAGCAGCCTCCCTACTCGTGTGGGCTACACAGATCCAGCCTGCCCCACCACTGCTTGGACTAGGCCAAAGCCCATGGTGAGCACCACCAAATCCCCTAGCCCTGTGTGCACTATTGGCCCGATCGCATATTCGGCCCATTTCTATTTTTTTCCTTTTATGCGATTTAGCTATTATCCAGAAACTGCAGTTTTGCAGTTTAGCCCCTAAACTTCATGCATTTAATAACTTCACAACCGTGCATCGGATCTAAATAAATTATATATGAAAGTTTCTTAGAATTTTGTCTAGTTTTATAATTTGTGACTTTCATGCATGTTTGAAACATTTAAATGTTGTTTGGTTAAGTTTGCTCCTATGTCATGATAAAATGATTTAATTCATAACTAATCAACTGTAGCTCGGATTTAAATAATCTTTATATGTAAATGGGGTAGAAAAATGCCTAGTTTAACATGGTGGCATCACTTTGCATGTTTAACAACTATAAAATATGGTTTAGGGCAGAACAGTATCAAACCTAATATATGCATATGAGGATTTTCCGGAAGTGTTGTTCGTTGTTGCCGGCCTCTTTTAAACTTGACTAGGAAGGTAGTTTTACTTTGCTTAACCTCTTGCCTTGTTTAACAACATTTAATATTGTTGAGTACATAAATGGGAGAGAACTAAATAATGGAATGTGGTGTTTTGTCAATATGCATCCCGATGCATATTGAGGTCCACTTAACTTGTAGTGTTGTTTATGCACTTTGCCATGCCATGCCTCATTAAACCGGACATGCATCATACTTGATTGTGCATCATGCTTTGGTTATGTGTTGGTTGTTTATTATGTTGTGTGCTTATTTCCGGTGTTGCTTCTTCGGGTTGGTTCCGATAATGTTGCGTTTGTGAGGATCTGTTCGACTACGTCTGTTTCCCTTCTTCATGGACTCGTTCTTCTTCCTTGCGGGATCTCAGGCAAGATGACCATACCCTCGAAATCACTTCTATCTTTGCTTGCTAGTTGCTCGCTCTTTTGCTATGCCTACGCTGCGATACCTACCACTTGCTTATCATGCCTCCCATATTGTTAAGCCAAGCCTCTAACCCACCTTGTCCTAGCAAACCGTTCTTTGGCTATGTTACCGCTTTGCTCAACCCCTCTTATAGCGTTATTAGTTGCAGGTGAAGATTGGAGCTTGTCCCATGTTTGGAACATTGTTATTTTGTTGGGATATCACAATATCTCTTATTTAATTAATGCATCTATATACTTGGTAAAGGGTGGAAGGCTCGGCCTTATGCCTGGTGTTTTGTTCCACTCTTGCCGCCCTAGTTTCCGTCATATCGGTATTATGTTCCCAGATTTTGCGTTCCTTACACGATTGGGTTATAATGGGAACTCCTTGATAGTTCGCTTTGAATAAAACTCCTCCAGCAAGGCCCAACCTTGGTTTTACCATTTGCCTCACCACCACCTACTTTCCCTTGGGAGTCGCGCTCCCGAGGGTCATCTTTATTTTAACCCCCCCCCC